>NC_058134.1:122228277-122282341 GCF_016433145.1 Gracilinanus agilis
CTTCCTTCCTTCCTCTCTGTTTTGCTCTGTCTTCTATTTTTCTATCTTTCTTTATCTCTTTCTTTATTTCTCTTTTTGTCTTTCTCTCTTCCTTCTGTCTTCCTGTTTTTTCTCTTTCTATTTTTCGCTTTCTTCTTTCTCTCTTTCTTGTCTATTTCTCTTTCTGTCTTTCTTTCTCTCTCTTTTTCCTTCCCTTATCTTCTGTCTTAGAACTGATACTAAGTATTACTTTCAAGGCAGACTACCGATAAGAGCTAAGCAATTGGAGTTAAGTGACTTGCCTAGGGTCATACTGCTAGGAAGTGTCTGAGGCCAGATTTGAACCTAGGACCTCCTGTCTCTAGGCCTGGCTACCCAGCTGCCCCCAACCCTTGCCCTTTTGACTTAGAATGGATACTAAGACAGAAGGTGAGTAAAAAAAGTAAGTAAAAAAAAAAACTAGAAAAAAAATTAAAACCTTTACTTTCTGTCTTAGAATCAATACTGTATATTGGTTCCAAGGCAGAAGAGTTATAAGGGCTAGGCAATGGGGGTCAAGTGACTTGCCCAGGGTCACACAGCTAGGAAGTGTCTGAGGTCAGATTTGAAACCAGGACCTCCCGGCTCTGGGCCTGGCTCTCAATCCACTGAGCCACCCTGCTACCCCCAAGAAAGTAAATTTTTTAAAAAGTGTTGTCCCAGTTACCAAGAGGTTAAGTTACTTGCTCAGGGTAACACAGGGAAGACTTGAACCCAAGTCTCCTTGGCTTCAAGGCCAACCCTCTATCCATTGTGATACATTTTTATTTTGTTTATTTTGTTTATTGATTTCAGTCATGATGGACTCTTCACGTATGTGAGATTTTCTTGGCAGACACTAGAGTGGTTGGTCATTTCCTTCTCCAGCTCATTTTTCAGATAAGGAGACTGAGGCAAACAGGAAGAAGCGACTTGCCCAGGGTCACACAGCTAGTAAGTGTCTGAGGCCAGACACAATTATAATCTGATTTGAACTCACAAAGATGAGTCTTCCTGGCGTTCTATCCACTGCACCATGCAATATTACCTCTCGAATGAATTAAATTGTTATTAATAATAATGACATAATGGATAGAGCACTAAATGTGGAGTCAGGAAGACTGGAGTCCGAATCTAGCCTCAGATACTCACTTGTGGTGAGTCATTTAAGCTCTGTCTGCCCCAGCTTCTCATCTGTGAAATGGGGATAATAATAGCACATACCTCCCAAGGCTTTTGTGAGAATAAAAAGAGATAATTATTGTACAGCATTTTGCAAACCTTAAAGTATCTTATAAAAGCTAACTATAATTACTATCATTATACCTAATATTTGCAGAGTACTTAAAGTTTACAAAGCATTTTACCTACACAGTGAGATGGCACCTTCAGGTATTATTAGACCCATTTCACAGGTAAGGAAGCTGAGGCTCTAGAACATTTAGTGATTCCCTCCATGGTAACCTGGCTAGTAAGCATCGTGGGTGGGATTATAGGACTCTTTCTGACTCCTTGCCCATCACTTTATGCACTTACTTTGTCACACATCCTCCTCAAAAATGCCTGCGGAAAAAGATAACTTCCGGGCATCTCAGTCTTGGTTGAATGGGTTTAGGGATGAGAAGCACATAACTGAGGGCTCGGTGGCCAGAGGACCACTTCCTCATTGGGGAGCCCAGGAACAAGGGGCACCGGGCTGGCCCCAGATGCCCCAGTCTGGTTGCCAAACCCCTTCTCTCCAGCCAGGTAGGTGACACCTGAGCCCCCGAAGCTCCGGGGCTCCGGTTACTGTCCATTCCCTCCGGTCCCACCCTCCCTCCACCCCCGCATCGTCCTTCTGGAAACAGGGACCCGAGCCAGGACGGGATCTGTGGCCATTACTAATGTATGTGTCCCTGGCACATCGACCCCATCTCAGTTTTCCCTAACAGCCAGGTCCCGGCCTTAGCCTGGTCCCCGCACCCGGGGCTGGTGGGAAAAGTAGACCCAGGCAGGAGCGGCAGGAGCAGGGGCCGGCTGGGCGGATGGATATCTCAGAACAAAATCAAGTGGGTGGCCCCCGACCTCAGCCTCCCCCTGTTCCCAGAGACTCTCTCCTTCTTCAACACCCCCTCTTTGGGGGAAAAGGGGGTCTCTTTCTAGAACTCACTGCTCCCCCTTGGGTCCTCGCTTTCAGTGGTTGAACTTTAACTTCGGACGGGTGACCCCCAGCCGTGGCAGCAGCAAAGGTGGGGGGGGGGTACAGGATGCGCTGGGTGTGGAGATTCCTGGTACGGTGCCCAAACTTACTAACTTTGGAACTCTAAGCAGGTCGCTTCACAGAATCTCAGTTTCCCCGTCTATAAAATGGGGCTAATCATGTGTACTCCTGGCCCCCTCTTGGGGTCCTCCTCAGGGCAAATGTTTAGTAATCTTTGAAATGCTCTGAAAAGTGAGAACTCTCTTTGACATCAGCTCAAATTGCCATGAGAGCCCAGAGTTGTTTTTCCAAGATAATAATCATAAAAACAACAACAATAATAGTAGAGTGCACATTCAGAGAACACTTTTCGATTGTCAAAGAGCTTGACACATGACGTATTGTTTGAATCTCACAGCAACCCTTTGAGGCAGACGTGAAATGTATTATTATTTCCACTTTGCAGATAAAGAAATGAAGACTCAAAGCAATTTCATTTTCCAATGAGAGTCGGGGAGGGTGTGAGACTTTTAGGGAATCGCTTGATTAATGAGCATTCATTAAGTGTCAGTGCTAGATGCTAGGATTATGGAAACAAAAATGAAAATGTCCCTGTCTCTATTCAAGGTATTTATGTGGGAAACAATGTGAAATAATGAGTCAGTGAATGAATGAATGGATGGATGGATAAAAAGCACATTAAGTGATTTAAAAAATTTTTAATTGTATGTTACATTAAAATACCCAGTTAACTCCCTTCCTCCATCCATTCGAAAAGGCATCATTTGACAAAAAAAAGATATACATATAGGGGGGCAGCTGGGTGGCTCAGTGGATTGAGTCAGGCCTAGAGACAGGTGGTCCTAGGTTCAAACCTGGCCTCAGACACTTCCCAGCCATGTGACCCTGGACAAGTCACTTGACCCCCCATTGCCTACCCTTACCACTCTTCTGCCTTGGAGCCAATGCATAGTATTGACTCCAAGACAGAAGGTAAGGGTTTAAAAAAAAAAAAAAGATATACATATA
Source organism: Gracilinanus agilis (assembly GCF_016433145.1). Classification (NCBI taxonomy): domain Eukaryota; kingdom Metazoa; phylum Chordata; class Mammalia; order Didelphimorphia; family Didelphidae; genus Gracilinanus; species Gracilinanus agilis. Next base: position 122,231,483 of record NC_058134.1, read on the forward strand.
TATCTTTTTATCAAATGTATATGTCAAATATATAAATATATATTTAAATAAACACAATATACTTGTTTACATGTAAATAAATATATATAAATATGTATGTCAACTATATAAAACTGTTTTACTTATTTCTAGTTATCAATTCTCTTTCTAGAGGTCAACATGCACATCATTCTTCAAATGATATTTCTGTTGCTATATATAATGTTCTCTTGACTCTGTTCACTTTGTTCTTCATAATCTCATGTAGATCTTTCCATGTTTTTCCAAAATTAACCTGCTCATCATTCCTTATGGCACAATAACAGTACAATCATATGCCGCAACTTGTTTGGCCATTCCCTAGTCGATGAGCATCCTTTAATTCCTCTTGTTTGCCACCACACAGAGAGCTGCTATAAATATTTTAGAGCATACAGGTTCTTTTCCCTTCTCTCTACCTTAGGACATAAACCTAATAGTGGTATTGCTGGGTCAAATGATATACACAGTTTTTTAACTCTTTAGGCATAATTCCAAATTGCTCTCCAGAATGGTTGGATCAGTTCAGTTCCACCAACAGTGTATTAGTGTCCTCATTTTTCCATAGCCCTTCCAACATTTGTCATTCTGTCCTTTTATCATTTTAGTGAAGCTAATAGGTGTGAGATGATATCTCTTAGTTGATTTGATATGCATTTCATTAATCAATAATGCTTTAGAGCATTTTTTTCATAAAGTTATAGAGCTTTGATTTTTCCATCTAAAAACTGTTCGTATCTTTTGGCCATTTATCAGTTGTGGAATGGCTCATATTCTTCATATTCATATATGACAAAGTTCTCTATATATTTTAGGTATGAGACTTTAGATATGAGAAACTGTCCATGTAAAATTTTTCCCAACTTACTGCTTTCCTTCAAATCTTGTCTACATTAGTTTTTTGGTACAAAAACATTTTAATTTAATGTACTCAAAACGATCCATTTTACACCTCACAATGCTTTCTATCTCTCGTTCATTAATAAATTCTTCTCCTATCCACAAATCAGAAAGGTGATATGTTCCCTGTTCTTCTCATTTACTTCTGATATCTCCCTTTGTACCTAGGTCATGTACCATTTTGATCTGATTGTGATGAATGGTGTAAGATATTGGCCTATATCTAGTTTCTGCCAGACTGCTTTCTGGTCTTCCCCCAAACTTGGATCTTTGCTTTAGTTAAACACAAAGTTACTGTAATTTTTTATAATGGTTTGTCCCATATCTGTTCTGTTCCACTATCTTTTCCATTCCTTAGCCCGTACTAAAGAGTTTTGATAACTACTGCTTTGTAATATAGTTCAAGATGTGGTACCATGATGTCTTCTTCCTTCACATTTTAAATGCATTTCTTTGATATTCTTGACCTTTTGTTTTTCCAAATGAATTTTGTTGTTATTTTTTCAAGTTCAACAAAGCAATGTAAGTAATTTCCATGCGCCCAACAGTATGCTAACCATGGAGATATAGGTACAAGAAGGCCATCTTTGCCCTCTAGGGGCCTGTATTCTAGTGGAAGAGCCAACACCAATGGGGAACAGGGACTGGGGAAGGATGTATTAGTTGGTGGCGTTCCTGGGATATTGAGTGGGGCAGAGGAGGAACACACCTTCTCGAAGAATAATGGCGCCATTGTTTCCCAAGGTATGGGCAGGGGAGCAAGGCAGCTGGCGAGGGCTAAGAACTGGGAGTCAAGTGAAGCATGACAGGGGCTTTTACTGAAATAATTGTCTAGGAGAGGCAATCATCCATTAGTAGAGGAGGAGCCAGGGATGTGCTGGTAAATGTCTAACAACCAACTCTCCCAAAACCCACAACGTGCTTAATTTTCATCTGCGTTATTCACAATTCTATATCATTTTATGAAGCCAAAACAATCAACAAAGTGATAAGTCAAGCCAAGGCAACTAGGAGGCTCAGTGGACAGAGTTCCAGGTCTGGAAATGAGAAGTCCTGGGTTCAAATCTTGCCTCAGACTCTTCCTAGCTGTGTGACGCTGAGCAGGTCACTTAATTAATCCCAATTGTTCACCCTTGTCCAACCTTAGAGTTATTTTTTTTTAAACCCTTACCTTCCATCTTGGAATCAATACTAAGTATTAGTTCCAAGGCAGAAGAGTGGTAAGGGCTAAGGCAATGGGGGTTTCGTGACTTGGCCAGGGTCACATGGCTGGGAAGTGTCTGAGGCCAGATTTGAACCCAGGACCTCCCATCTCTGGGCCTGATGCTTAATCCACTGAGCCACCCAAATGCCCTCCAGCCTTAGAGTTATTACTAGGACAGAAGGTAAAGGTTAAAAAAAAAATTGCACTTCCAAGCCCTTCAGGGGGTCCTTCTGACTGGGAGTCTCCTCCTAACCCAGATCAGCTATCTTCCCTGATCTCAAGGCCCACGCGTGGCCCTGATTCTAGGATACAGATTTGAATTCATTTTTGCAAGTGAAATTCTCTAGTCTCTGCTTGGGGAGTTTCACTGGAGGCTGGCATCCTGGGATTTTCTTTTTGCTACTCCCCCTCAGTTCCCTCATTTGGATTAGCAAAAGCCTACTCAGGTGAATGCACATGTTTAGGCTGGAGAAGAGTCTTGAAGAGAGAAGCATGAGCGTGCCAACTTGTTTCAAGATATCTGTAGGACTGTCGGATAGAAAAACAACTTGCTTTGCTTGTCCTTGAAAGGTTCAATAGGTCCAGAAGGAGAACTACTAGGTCCAGTAGGAGAAAGCTGCTGGGAAGCATATTTTGCCATCTTATGGGGAAGAATTCCCTGATAATTGGAGATGTTCAAAATTGTCTTAGATGGTAGTAATTAATTTCCCCCAATGAGAAGTCTTCAAGGGGAGGTTGGCATACCTTATGCAAGGAATGTTCTAGGCTATGTCAGGCTAGAGCCAGGTGGCACAGAGGATGGAGTACCAGAAGACCTGAGTTCAAATCCAATGTCAGCCATTTATTAGCAGTGTGACCCTGGGCAAGCCACTTAACCCCCATGGCCTCACCCTTCTTGCTCTTCTGCCTTGGAATCAATATACAGTATTAATTCTAGATAAGGGTTTTAAAAAAAAAGTCAGGCTAGATGAGATTCCCTTTAGCTCTGGAATTCTTGATTGTACGACTCTGAGTCTCAGTTTCTTCCTCTGTACAATAAGGAGAGTGAGTACCATTTACAAAATCTACCATGTAGGAGTATTTGAGGCAAGTGCTTGGCAAACTGTAATGTGTTATATAAATGAGTGCCCTCTGTCACTCCAGTGATAATTACTTCACATCTTTTCCCCTCACAATAGGCTTGTGGCACGCTGAGGACAGGGCGTGTTTTCCCTGTTTTACAGCTTCCCCAGGAGGCTCCCAAAGGTTCTACCTCTAACTCCATCCCAATGGCCAAGCAGGGCCGAAGGGTCCAGATGTCCTCCTGGCCAGCCCTGGCTCCTGCCACCAGACTATGATTAGCGTTAGCTCTGGCCTGGTGGGCCACCGGCAGGATCTCTCTTCTCACTTTTCTGGAACGTCGGCCGCCTTCTCTTTCCTCTCGCTCTGGCTGGCTCCCACGCTTGGCCACAGAGCGGAGAATTTATGTCAGATTCATTAGCTTTCCCTGTCCCGGCAGCGGAGGAGCGGGATGGTTTCACGTACATTTATCCGTTCGGATGATTAAGGAGCGAGTCCCCCGTCTCAGCTCGTGCCTGTTGGGTTTCAGATGTCCCTCCAACTTTTTCCTACGGTGACCTGGTTAGAAGGTGATCCATTCGTTGACCATTTGAGTCCCATCGATAAGGCCTGGAGTTTCTGCAGAAACCTTTACGAGCTCACATTTAGAAAGTGCTTTTCTGGCAATAAAGAAAGCTCCCACTTACGTAGCGCTCTATAGTTTACGATAATAGCTCAAGAGGTAGCATAGAGTAGTGGATAGAAAACCAGCTTCAGAGTAAGGGAAACCTCGGTTCAAGTCCTACCTGTGTGATCTCAGGCAGGCCATTTAAATTCCGACTCGTCCAGGCATTACCTGCGGTCTACAAGTTGCTGAACTTCAACTAGATGGCTCAGTGATGAGCGTGCTGAAAAGAACGGAGTTCAAATCCAACCTCCAACACTTACTAGCTATGTGACTGTGGGCAAGTTATTTAACCCTATTTGCCTCAGTTTCTTCATCTGTAAAAATGAGCTGGAGAAGGAAATGGCAAACTAATCTGGTATCTCTGCCAAGAAAACCTTGAATGGGGTCAGGAAGAGTTGGACACAACTGAAATGATTTGAATAACACCTTAACTGCGGAGGGCGTTTCCTCACTAGCTGTTCCCTACTCCAGTAAAATTAGAGGCTTGGATGGAGTTGGGGGAGTGGAGGGTGACATATGGGGGGGAATGACCATTCACGTTCACATTTATACAGCTGATAAAGTGCTTCCCTCCCAGCAGCTCTGTGGGGTAGCTAGGGCAGGCTCTCTGCTCTGTCTTAATGAGATGGTAGCAGAGTGACAGAAGAGGTCCCTCAGCCAAGCTACAGAACTAGATCCTCGAGCTGCCCATTTCTTATCTAGTCTTTAAAGTGGGCTCTAAGGGGATCCCTACTGGGCTATGCTCCAACAGCTTGGCTCCTCTTGTTCCACAAAACTTCATTTCATCAGGAACCATCGTCGTTCCAAAAGATGACACCATTCAGACTTTCCCCAAATGTAGACTGGCCATCCAGATGGCTAAAGGTTTGTCTTTGTCCTTGATGCAAGTCTCCCCTCCAAAGTGTTTTTCAGTTTGGGGACTGACTGTCAAGGTGTCCCGTCCCCATCCTATGCTTGGTGGGTACCTACCATCTCTTTGATCTCCTTCCTCTGCTCCTTTGATTAATTCCATCCTGATTCATGGACACTTGGCCAGAAATCATAGACCCTCTAAGCTAGAAGGGAAGACCTGAACTCAAATCTGGCCTCAGACACTTACAAGCTGTATGTCCCTGGGCAAGTCACTTAACCCCTATTTGCTTCAGTTTCCTTCATTGTAAAATATGGGTAATAATAGCACCTATCTCCTAGGGTTGTTGTGAGGACAAAATGAGATTATAAAGTGCTTGGCACAGTGCCTGACACATAGTAAGCACTACATAAATGTTAGTTACTATTAGTATTATTTGTTATTCTCCCCTTGGTTCTTGCCAAGCTACATCTTTTTTGCTATATTTGTGTAGACTTTCATCTTGGTGCCTTATATGTAAGTAGCATCCTAGAATGTTAGACCTGGAAGGAATCTTAGAAATCACATATCACTATGTTTCCCAGCCTAATGACTATATGTTGGCAATATAGCAAAATTCCCTTAGCCTGTTCTGTCTCCCCGAGCCTCAGCACAGAGGTTTTGTTAGCTAGAGTGGAGGAAACCACAATTAGGAAGAGCAGGTCCTGAAAGAAGAAAAAAGAAGAGGAAAAAGAGATGAAAAAGAAGAGTTTTACAGAGGAAGAAACTGAGGCAGACAGAGGTTGTGACTTGCCAAAAGTCACGTGACTAGTGTTCTGAGGTCAGGTTTGAATTCAGATCTTCTCGTCTCCAAAAAAAAAGAGAATGGGAAAGACAGTTTGGTTTTAATTAGCTTGGTTTTAATTTACTCTTAGAGAATAAAAGTTGTGTGTATGTGAGAAAGAGAAAGAGAAAGAGAAAGAGAGAAAGACATATAGATAAAGAGAGACAGACACAGAAAAAGGGAGACTCTGGTAAGATTAATTAACATTTCAGTGTTCTGGGCAATACTCTAATGCAACAAGTTGCTGAGTAGTTGCCAATAATAAAATCCATGGCTTTAAATACTTATTCCCAAATACACACAGTATAGGTAATAAGGAAGGTGAAGCCAGAGGTCCTAATGTCAGGAGGCATTAAAATTTTTATTTATTTTATTTTAATAACAGATTTCCACATATGTTTTCCAAAGTTATCTGACTCGTGTTCTCCCCTCTCTTAATCCCTCCCCCCCTCCTGGAGTTGGCAAGAAATTCAGTCTGGGTTATACATGTATTATCATGCAAAACATTTTCATATTATTCATTTTGTAAGGGAAAATGTTATAAAACCAAGACTCAAAAACTTATCCCCAAATAAACAAGTGATAAATCATATGTTTTCATCTGCATTCCTACTCCAATAGGACTTTTTCTCAAGGTAGATATTCTTTTTCATAAATCCCTCAGAACTGTCCTGGATCATTGTATTGCTGTTAGTAGCAAAATCTATCACATTTCATCATTTCACAATATTGCTCTTTCTGTGCACAATGTTCTGATTCTTCTTGTTTCTCTCTGCATCAGTTCATGTAGGTCTTTCCAGCTCTTTCTGAAATCATCCTGTTCATCAGTCCTTACAGCACAGAAGTATTCCATCACAATCATATTCCACAGTTTGTTCAGCCTTTCCCCAATTGAGGGACATCCCTTTAGCCTCCAATTCTTTGCTACCACAAAAAGAGCTTCCATAAATATTTTTGTACAAGCAGGTCCTTTCCCATTTTTTTTCATCTCTTTGAGATATAGACCTAGTAATGGTATTACTGGATTAAAAGGTACACATTCTTTTATAGCCCTTTAGGCATAATTCCAAATTACCCTCCAGAATAGTTGGATCCATTCACAACTCCACCAGCAATGCATTAGTGTCCCAGTTTTGCCATATCCCCTCCAACATTTATTATTTTCCTTTCCTGTCATATTGGCCAATCTGATAGGTGTGAGGTGGTACCTCAGAGCTGTTTTAATTCGCATTTCTCTAAATAAGAGGAATTTAAAACATTTTTTCATACCATTACTGATAGCTTTGATTTCTTCATCTCAAATCTGCCTAGTCATATCCTTTGACCATTTATCAATAGGGAAATGACTTGGATTCTTATAAATTTGAATTAGTTCTTTTTGTATTTGAGAAATTAGACCTTTATCAGAGAAGTTTGTTATATAATTTTTCTTCAGCTTGTTGTTTTCCTTCTAATCTTGGTTGCATTGGTTTTGTTTATACAAACCTTTTAAAATTTAATATAATCAAAATTATTCATTTATATCCTGTAATATTCTCTATCTCTTATTTGATCATAAATTCTTCCTTTCTCCATAGATCTGACAGGTAAACTATTCTACGTTCCCCTAATTTACTTATAATATTATGCTTTATGTTTAAATCATATGTCCATTTTGAACTTATTATAGGGTGTGAGATATTGATCTTAACCTAATTTTTGCCATACTGTTTTCCAGTTTTCCCAGAAATTTTTTTCAAATAGTGAGTTCTTATCTCCAAAGCTGGGATGTTTGGGTTTATCAAACACTAGATTGCTGAGGTCATTTACCCCTAGTCTATTCCATTGATCTATCCTCTATCTCTTATCCATTACCACACTATTTTGATGGTTAATGCTTTATAGTACAGTTTAAGATCTGGTACTGCTAGGTAAATCTTTCACATTTTTTTTCATTAGTTCCCTTTGATATTCTTGACCTTTTGTTCTTCCAGATGAATTGTGTTATTATTTTTTAAAGTTCTGTAAAATAGTTTTTTGGTAGTTTGATTGGTGTGGCACTGAATAAGTAAATTAATTTAGGTAGGATTGCCATTTCTATTAATTAGCTCAGCCTACCCTCGAGCAATTAATATTTTTCCAATTGTTTAAATCTAACTTTATTTGTGTGAAAAGTGCTTTGCAATTGTGTTTGTGTAATTCTTACATTTGTCTTGGCAAACATGTTCCCAAATATTTTATATTGTCTAGAGAGGTTTTAAATGGAGTTTCTCTTTCTAACTCCAGGAGGCATTTTTGACTTCATAGATATCACTAAATCCTAGAGGAATGGGACTCGTGACTGAAGTATGCCTCTAGAAGCATATGTTGTTTTGCATGATAATACATGGATAAGCCAGATCAAATTGCTTAGCATATCTGGAATGGAGGCAGAAGAGAGGGAAGGAGACAGTTTGGCTCTTATAACTTCAGAAAACGTATGTCAAAAATTATTATCACATGTAATTGGGAAAATAAAATATCTTAAAAATTAAATTCTAGGAAAAGAAGGAAGCATATGTTTCATTCAAAACAAACGTAGGTAGAAGAGAGGGAGTAGCATTATACATTGAGAAAATTTATTCTTGTAATGAAATTCAGGAACCAGAGAAGGAAACATGGTGGGTAGCATTTGGGTGAAGGTCAACGGAGGCAAAACCAGAAGCCATATTCTCAATGGAGGATATCCCAGACCACCTAGACAAGAGAGGGAATCAATGAAGAGTTCTAGAAACAGATCAACAGCTTGGCATGCATGCTGGTGGAAAGCCTCAGGGATAGCAGAGCAGAGGGAGTCTTAGAGGACACCCCCTGGTTGGAAACTTGCCTTAGATGCTTAGCCACTGTGTGGTCATGGGCAGGTCCCCACCTCTCAGGGGCTGATTTCCTCATCTGTAAAATGGAGAGAGTAATTTTTGAACTGCCTAACTTACAATATTGTCAGGAAATAGCTTTACACTACAGGAATCCTAAGCTGCTGGTTGCTGCTGCTGCTGCTGCTGGAGATAGTGGTCATGACTTAAATTGGTTGGAACTGTGCTGAAGCTCTCTCTATCCAAAGCAGAGAGGCTAATGCTTTCTTGGCTTGCTTTAATCATTTCACCCTTTCTTCCAAGAGCCAAAGAAAGCAGTGAAAGTAACTGCTATTTTGGACTTGATCTTCATGAACAAGGAGAAACTGGTTGCTGAAGTAGAAATTATGGGAACCCTGTGGACAAGTTGCTACTCTACCTTAGAATGCCTGATAAGGAAGAGAAGAGCTTAGCAGAGTTTGACAGGGACCTAGATTTAGGGGAGAAAAAATGAAGAGAATTAGGAACAGCAATTCTCAAGCTTTTTGGCCTCAGGACACTTTCTGTACTCTTCATGATTGCTGAGGACCCTCCCCCAAAAAGCTTTTTGGTTTTTAGATGGGATATAGCTATCCATATGCATTAGATGAATGTATTCAGAATGAAAACATTTTACTGTGTTCATTACATATTATTATGAAAATGTTTGACCTTAAAGTTATTTTGAAGAGACTTGGGGGCCTTCAGGGGTACCTGGACCACATTTTGATAACCTCTGGTTTTGATTGAGGTTAGGTTAGATTCTATAAACAAAAATGGGAAGGAATAAAATTCTCAAGAATGAAATTCTAACACAAAGAGGAAGGGGAAGAAGAAGGAAAAGGGAGGGTTAATGAAACAGCCATGGATGCAATAAAAAAAACTCATCAACCAGTGTGGATTTGGTTTTGTTTTTATTGAGATCTTTTATTACTTAGCTTTATTTATTTTTCTTTTCTTTTAAAAAAAACCCTCACCTTCCATCTTAGAATCAATACCGTATACTGGTTCCAAGGCAGAAGAGTGGCAAGGGCTAGGTAATTGGAGTTAAGTGACTTGTCCAGGGTCACCCAGCTAGGAAGTGTCTGAGGCCAGATTTGAACCCAGGGCCCCCTGACTCCAGACCTCAGACTCTATCCACTGCACCAGCAAATTATCCCCCATTTTACCTTCTTAATTAGCTTTTGTCAGATAATTCAACAATGGAGGGGGAAGTAATATAGTATGTGCTTAAAAATACTTGACGCAAAATAAAATTTCTTTGAAACAACAACAAAAACTTCAGAAAATTAAAGTCAGGGGAAGTAGTAGAGAATGGCTACAAAAAATAAGATATATAAAAGTGTAATATGAGTACTCAACTTCATAATGAATTGAAGCTGACAAGGAATGCTTAATTTTTTTAAAAAAGGATTTGTTTTTGATCCAGCCATACCATTGCTGGGTTTGTACCCCAAACAGATCATAGATAAACAGACTTGTACGAAAATATTTATAGCTGCGCTTTTTGTAGTGGCAAAAAACTGGAAAATGAGGGGATGTCCTTCCATTGGGGAATGGCTGAACAAATTGTGGTATATGCGGGTGATGGAATACTATTGTGCTAAAAGGAATAATAAACTGGAGGAATTCCATGTAAATTGGAGAGACCTCCAGGAAGTGATGCAGAGCGAAAAGAGGAGAGCCAGAAGAACATTTTACACAGAGACTGATATACTATGGTAAAATCAAATGTAATGGGCTCCTGTACCAGCAGCACTGCAATGACACAAGATAGCTCTGAGGGATTTATGGTAAAGATGCTACCCACATTCAGAGGAAGGACTGCAGGAGAGGAAACATATAAGATAAACAATTGCTTGAATGCATGGGCTGAGGCGGACATGAATGGGAAATAGACCCTGAACAAGGACACATGTTACAACCAGTGGAAATGTGTGTTGGCCATGGGTGGGGGGAGAGCAGGGGGTGAAGGGGAAAGTAGGGGCATGAAGCATGTAAACAGATTAAAAACGAATATTAATAAATGTCTAATAAAAAAAAGGATTTGTTTGACTAACATATTGGGTATGGGCAGTTAGGCCCAGGGGATAGAGTTCTGGACCCAAAGTCAGGAAGACTTATTGTCATGAGTTTAGATCTGGTCTCAGACTCTTACTACCGTATGTCCCTGGGCAAGTCACTTAACCCTTTTTGCCTCAGTTTCCTCATCTATAAAATGAGATGGATAAGGAAATGGCAAGTTGCTCTAGTATCTTTGCCAAGAAAACCTCAAATGGAGTCATGAAGAGACAATTATGACTGAAATGATTCAACCACCACAACAACAAATATTAGGGATAAGGGCAACATCAAACAAGAGAGAATACTATTGTTTGGGATGATATAATGATAACACATAATGGAGAGAAGGCAAAACTGTTCAGCCCTTATTTTTTTTCTGTTTTCTCTATAAAGGAGAATAATCTTTACATTGCCAAGGCCAAACAAAAATGGCTGATAATGAATTAGAAACTCAAGATAAGTGGGGGCAGAGCCAAGAAGGTGGAGAAGGTAATCAGACCCATTTGGTCTCTACCAACTTACCTTCCAAACAACTTTGATATAATGCCTCAAAAAGATTTCTGGAGCAGCATAACCCACAAAAGGAAGTAATTTTTCAGCCCCAGATAACTTAGAAGGTTGGCATGAAAGTTCTAGTGCACCAGAGTGGCCATGGAATGCAAAACACTATGCCAAGACAGGTCCTGCCAAGGCAATAGGTATTGGGGGGACTGAATCAGCAGCAAAGGCTTCCAGAGCTCTCAGCCAAAAGAGGGTAAGGGGAGTCAGGCAATGGCTCAGAAGAAGAAGATTGCAGGGGTCCCTTAGTTGGCTCTGGGTGTGAGATTCTTGTCATATTGCCCATAAGCATATCCAAATTACAGTCCTATGAGGGTGCAGAGGAGCACTAGCACATACTAGTTGTGGCCACAGGGGAACAGGGGACCCTGGTCACAGTTCCAAGAAGTAAAAGAATACTTGGAGTTACTCATAGACTAGAGCACAGTCCAGGGGAGTATTAAACACATCTATCCTTAGACCACATGACCTTGGAAAAGCTGAAAACTTATAGATCCCCAGAGCAGCTGTACAAAGAACTGGAAAGGAAGAGAGCTCCCTTCACCACAGTTACAGGATCCAACTTTCACAGTTTTTTAAGTTCAAAGAAAAGAAAAAGTCTGGGAAATAAGCAAACAACAGAAAAAGACACTCAACCTAGAAACTTATTTTGATGACAGGGAAGACTAAAACAAACTCAGAACAAAACAAAGTCAATACTGCTGCATCCAAAAGATCTAAGAAAGAGATGAAATACTCAAGCCCCAAAAGAATTAATGGAGAAGCTCACAAAGAATTTTTAACATCAAGTAAGAGAGAGGTAGAAGAAAAATTGGGAAAAGAAATGAGAGTGATACAGGAAAATCATGACAAAAGATTCAATAGCTTGGTACAAAAAATACTCAAGAAATTAATACCTTAAAAAACAGAATAAACCAATTGGTAAATCACATAAATCCAATAAAGAGAAGAACTTCTTAAAAAGAAGAATTGGTCAAAGGAGAAAAGTTTTAAAAAATCCACTGAAGAAAGGAAATTCTTAAAAAAGCAGAATTGGAAATATGGAAAAGGAGGTACAAAAATTCACTAGGGAAAAGAACTCTTTAGAAAGTAGAATTGGCCAAATGGAAAAGGAGGCATAAAAGCTAATTCAAGAGGATCATGCAAAAATTAGAATTGGGCAACTTGAAGCTAATGACTGCATAAGACATCAAGAAGAAATCAAACAAAGTCAAAAGAATGAAAAAATAGAAGAAATAATTCATGGGAAAATAAATCCAGGAGAGATAATCTAAGAATTAATGGGCTACATGAAAGTCATGATCAAAAAAAGAGCTTATCTTCCAAGAAATTATTAAGGAAAACTACCCTGATATTCTATAATCAGAGGATAAAATAAAAATGAAAATCCAGTGATCACCTACTGAAAGAGATCCCAAAAGTTTACCTTCAAGGAATATTATAGCCAAATGCCAGAACTCTCAGGTAAAGGAGAAAATATTGTAATCAGCCAATAAGAAACAATTCAAATATCATGGAGTCACAGTCAGAATAACGGAAAATTTAGCAGCTTCTACATTAAAGGATTAGAGGGCCTAGACTATGATATTCCTTATAGCAAAGGAGCTAGGATTTCAACCAAGAATCACCTACCCAGCAAAACTGATCATAATCCTTGGGGGGAGGGGGAAGGGAATGGGTATTCAATGAAATAAAGAATTTTCAAAAATTCCTGATGAAAAGATCAAAGAATGGAAAATTTGACTCTCAAATACAAAACTCAAGAGATGAATAAAAAGGTAAACAGGAAAGAGAAACCCTAAGGGATTCAATAGATTAAATTGTTTATATTCTTTCATAGGGAGATGATTCTTGTGATTCCTAGGAACTTTATCATTATTAGGGCATTTAGAAGAAGCATACATAGATAGAGGGCAAAGGTGTGAGTTGAATATGATAGGATGATATAAAAAAAAATAAAATTGAGACGTGAAACAGTGGAATGCATTGGGAAAAGGGGGAAGGGAGAAAGAATGGGGTAAATTATTGTGTGAAAGATATTTACCATCCCACTCTGATCTAGCAAATGTTATGTCATCCCTTGTTGACTACTTGCATACCTGGCAAAAGGCTGAACATAATGTCAGCAGAAACGTGAACATGAAGGGTAGTACAGGAAGGTGGGGAGCCAGGAGGGTATATGAAGGGATTAAGGAGGAAGCTGCAGAACCTATGGCAGAATAAAGGCCACTTTATTCTCTCTCTTTTTCTCTCTCCTTTTCCCTCCCTTCTTCTATCTATCCATAATTTCATATTAAAATCCTTAAGCTTATGACAATACTGCTATTTTAATTTAAAACATTATCTCATATAAAAGAGGCATGAAAGAGCTTTCACAGTGAAGGGGTAAATGGGGGAGGTACTTGAACCTTGTTCTCATCAGAATTAGCATAAAGAGGGAAGAATATACACAATCAATTGGTTATAGAAATCTATCTTACCCTACCTGAAAGCATGAGGGGAAGGGTATAAGAGAAAGGCCAATAGCATAGAGGGCAAATTGGGAAATGTAGTAATCAGAAGCTAAACACTTTTGAGGATGAACATAGTAAAAGGAGAAAGAAAAGGATGAATGAGGGGAAATTGGATGGAGAATAATATACAATAATCATAAGGGTGAAAAAAATTTACAAGGAGTCTTTCTAATAAAGACTTCATTTCTCAAACACATAGAGAAATGAGTCAAATGTATAAGAATGCAAGTCATTCTCCAATGTATAAGTGATCAAAGGATATAAACAGGTAATTCTCAGACAAAGTAATTAAAGCTAAAATGCTCTAAATCACTATTAATTTGAAAAATGCAAATTAAAACATCTCCAAGGCACCACCCCACACCTATCAGTTTGGGTAATATTACAGAAAAGGAAAATGACAAAACTTGGAAGGGATGTGAGGAAATTGAGATACTAATGCACACTGTTGGTGGAGTTCTGAACTAATTCTACCATTTTGGTGAGCAATTTGGACTTTTCCCCAAAGGGCTATAAAATAGAACATACCCTTTGACAAAAAATATTTAAAGCAGCTCTTTTTTGTGGGAGCAAAGACTTGGAAAATGAGGGAATACTCATCAACTGGGGAATGGTTATAGTTGGGGAGTATATAATGGGGAGTAAATGGGGAGTAAGTTATAGTATATGATTATAATGGAATACTGTTATGCTATAAGAAAAGATGAGCAGGAGAAACTCAGAAAAACCTGGAAAGATTTACATGAACTGAAGCAGACTGAAGCAAGCCAAAGCAGGACAGCATTATACACAGTGACCAACACTGTGAATAATTTCACTGTTCTCAGCAATACAACAATCCAAATCAATCCCAAAAGACTCAATAAAAAAAATGCCATCCACTTCCAGAAAAAAACTGATAGAGGCTGAATCCAAAACGAAGCAAACTATTTTCATTTTCTTTCTTATTTTTTGTTTAAGCTTCCTTCCACAAAAGGATTAACATTAGAAAATATTTTACGTGACTGCACACATAAACTCTATGTCAAATTGTTCACCATCAGCAGAGATGGAGGAAGGAGGAGAGAATTTGAGACTCAAAATTCTTTTTAAAAAGTTGGAAACTATTTTTATCTGTAATTGGGGGGAAATTATGATTAAAAATAAAAAAGAAACTCAAGATAAGTGGGCAGATAGTAAGATAGGACTGGCTGCCACTGATGAGTTCACCAGGCCCAAATGATGGTGATCTACTAGAACAACAACAACAAAAGCCCAACAAGTTTTGGATCTTTGAAAGATCATGGAAAGGGGCAAGTAGGTCCTGGATCAGTGGATAGAGCACCAAGCCTAGAAAAGGTCAGAAAGACCTGGGTTCCAATGCAAACACTTAATCCCATTTGTCTAGCCCCTGTCCTTCTCTCTTAGAGTTGTTGCTAAGACAAACAATAAGGGTTTTTTTTTTTGGTTTGTTTTTTTTTAAGGCAGTTTAGCATTATGGGTAGAGAGCAGAGCTCAAGAATCAGTAAGATGGGCAGTCACTGGCACCTACTGACTGCGTGACTCTTGGCAAGTCAGTTAACCTGTCAGAATCCTGGGCAACCCTTTTTAAGACCTTAATTTGCAGAACACTTGAGGATCAGCACTGGTAAGGATTGCCCTTAGCTGTAGTTCCCTCTACCAATAAAATCAAAAGTCTGGACTAAAGTGAATAATTAGAAGAGTAACATTAAATGGTAAAAATTATACCTAGGAGGTTGTTATCTTTCACAAACTAACATATGGCAAATCCCTACACTGCATCTATTATAGACCCTCAGATATATTTTTGCATTGAGCAAAATAAACCAAAGCACCATCATGGATAAAACTGTTGCTCACAGTCACCTGTCCACAACACTGACCTATAAAAATCCAAGCCCAGTGTTGGATGTTGCCTTGTCAAAGACTCATGCTCGATAATCTACATGGAATGAAAAGTCTTCTAAATATAGCAGCTAGGTCGATTGATGGATAGGGAGCCAGGTCTAGATACTGGAAGTCTTGGGTTCAAATCTAGCCTCAGACACTTCCTAGCTGTGTGACTCTGGACACAATTAACTCCAATTGCCTAGCCCTTACTGTTTTCTGCCTTGGAACCTAGGAGAGGAGGGCTGACTCCCTGGTTTCCTTAAAGATGCAATCCAAAGCAACATTCTGGCCAGGCAGGGTAAAGAGATATTTCACTATCTCTCTAAGGCCTGGAGCTCAGTAGACAGTATCGACTCTAAGAGAGAAGGTAAGGGTTTTAAAAAATAGAGAGACCAGAGGAGCAAGTCAAAAATATGTAGGAAGAAGATAAATATATATCAAAGTGTCCTATCTGCTGCTGGAATCATCCCAAAGATGCTATAGAGAATGTGCAGAAGATGGGCTTACATCTCACTTCTTTTACTGAATTATAAAGAACAATCATTTTATCTACCCCTAAGATAGTCCACTGAACAAAAAGCACCAAAAGATGATCATAGAGTAATGAGGGACCAGAGGAAGAAACGATCACTGCTCCCACTCTAGTGCAGGCCCTCTTCATCTCCCTCTTGGGCTATTGCAATAGCCCACTGGTGGATTTAGCCTCAGGTCTTTTCTCGCTCCAATACATCCACCATTCAGCCACTAAATTGATTTTCCCAAGTCAAAGGTCCAACCCTGTCACCTTCATACTCCATAAACTCTAATGGCTTCCCCTTGTTTCCAGGATCAAATACAAAATACTCTGTTTGGCATTCAGAGCTCTTCATAACCTAGCCCCCTCTTAACCTTTCCAGTCTTCTGAAACCCACATTCTTCGATCTCCTGACAATGGCCTTCTTGCTGTTCCATGAAGGAGACCCTCCAGCTGGCACTCTCCATCTGGGCACTTTCTCTGACTGTTCCCAATGCTTGTAAAGCTCTCTCTGCTCAACTCTGCCCATGGGGTTCCCTGGTTTCCTTTAAGTCTCAACACAAATCCCATCTTCTATGGAAAGTCTTTTCCCCATTCCTAAGTCCAGTGCCTCTCCTCTGTTAATTATTTTCTATTCACCCTCTATATAGCTCACTTTGTATATGTTTCTTTAGTGTCTCCCCCGTGTGTTTGGGAGCCTTTTACCTCTTTCTGTGCCCCTGGTATTTAGCGCATAGCCTGGGACACAGTAGGCTCTTAATACATGGCTATTGAGTTGATTAATACTACCAGACACCACTGCATGGTTAGTTTTGCCAAGCTGCCCTTTTTCTCATTCTTTGTTGCAAAGAATGACTGTCTAGATCTGGGATGGAGAAAAGATATACTCAGAAATGAAAGTCCTGTGAACATGAAACAAAAGATAAGAATACAAATTAATTTTTAAATTACTGATATTTTTTCCCCTCAATTTCCTGAAAAAAAAAATCAATTTTTTTAACCTTGTCAAGTTTGAGTCAAATTCTGAGCCTCCCTCCCTCTCCTTTCCCCTCCCTGACGCAGCAAGCAATCTGCTATAGATTTCATATGTGTAATAGTATGAAACATCTTTCCACATTAGTTATTTGGTGAAAGATAACTCAAACAAACAAAAGAAAAGTGAAATATAGTATGTCTCGGTTTCATTCAAACTCCATCAGTTCTTCCTCGGAAGGTGGATGGTGTTTTTCATCATGAGTCTTTGAGGATTTTCTTGGATCACTGTATTGCTAGGAATAGCTAAGTCATAATAATTGTCCATCATCTGATATTGCTGTTTCTGTGTCCCATGTTCTCCTGATTCTACTCGCTTCACTTTACATCGGTTCATGTAGGTCTTTCCAGGCTCTTCTTAAATCAGCCTTCACTTCAGAAAATTGAATTTTTTGAAGGAAAAAAAAAGACCTGAATTCAAGCCTTAAATATATTAGATGTATGATTTCTGGACAAATCATTTAATATCTCTATACCTGTAAATTCAGAGGAGCTTCTGATCTTATTGGCTGTTGGGAACTTCCCAACTATGAGTAAGGTGGAGAGATTTTCCACCTTCTGAATTTCTTATATGGATGAATCACAGATCCAGATCAAAGTCAATATTTATTTTAAAATATAAATGATAAATAATTGGAAGTTTCTGCTTTTATGTGTGATCGGTGTTTATTGTGCTTGTGCAACCGAAACGTTTCTTTGGTTTGATGGTTACTAAATCTTGAAGAAAAAGGCAAACAGAGCAAACTCGTCCTTGAAGGTGTGATGGACCACTGATGGATGAGATGGGGTCCCCACTAATGGTACGGGATTGGCCATGGAGGCCCCTCCCGGTCCAAAATGCTGCACTGGAGCACCAGGTTAAACCAGGTCATCTAAGGCTAGGAGACTTTGGAAGTGGGGCAAAGAGAGAACGAGAGGAGAGCAGACTCCCTGGTTTCCTTAAAGATGCAAACTAAAGCAACAGTCTGGCCAGGCAGGGTAAAGGGATATTTCACTATCTCTTGGAAGCCTGGAGCTTAGGAGACAGGGAGGAGAGTGGGTAGAGAGTAGGGGGGAAAAGAGGAGGCGGGGGGAAGGATAGGCAGGTTCTGGCTGTTTACTGTTCCAGTGATCTTTGTTTACAGCTAAGGAGGAAAGGAGCACCATAAGGGTATTAACTGTGCCCTAATATGACCAACATTAATTTGCTAGTCCGGGGCTCCAGTCCCCGTGAAGCCAGCAATAAAGGAAATTGCTTGTGAATCACTTAGAGTGGGAGCTCCAGCCTTAAGAGTTGCCCAGGATTGCCCTCCCCATCTTCCTAGGTCTTACTTGATAATCATCATCATTATTCTCAGAAGGGCTCCAAGTCTGAGCCAGCCATCTTGCAAATGTATGCTACTGGTCCCAAGAAAAGCAGGTGAAAGGATTTGTGGACAGATCCATGCAAAACTATCTACTTCTGGAGGAAAGAAACCCAATTTGAAGAGCCTGTCTTACTGATGGTGGGTCCATTACTACCATCCCTCTAATTAGAAGAGCACATTGTTATTAGAGTTATTATTATATTATAAATAGAGCATCTATTTGGTACTCAGCGCTATATGGATGCTAGTATTGGTCTTTGCTTTTGAAGACCTCACAATCTAAACTGAGAAAAGGCTGACATATATTCATTTTGCCCTGTTAATAGTGCTCATGACTCCAAAAGCTCATTTCCCACAATATTTGGAGCCAAAAGATCAAACTCACTGGGAGAAGCTCTCTGGAATATTGTCTCCCACAATATTTGGGCTGATGGCAAGGTGGTGATTTCATTGGGTGAGACTGCTGGTTGGTGAAGTGAATACAAGGATTTTCCAAAAGGTAGGTTACTGAGGGTGGTGCAAATGGTAAAAATGATACTCTAGAAGATTGCTGTCCTTCAGACACAGGATGAAGGAGATGTAAAAAAGTAGAAGAAAACAGAAGATGCCTATGTAGAGTGTAAAGGCATGGCAGGCCCAGAACCCCAACAGGACCCCCAGGGACTCCAGAACCAAGGCAAGAAGGTTCTGTTGTAGTCCAGACTGCTCCAAGGGTCTCTTGAGAAATAAACTCTAAGGGGCAACTGGGTGGTTCAGTGGATTGAGAGCCAGGCCTAGAAATGAGAGATCCTTCGTTCAAATCTGATTTACTAGCTGTGTGACCCTGGGCAAGTCACTTAATCCCTATCCCTTAATCACTACCCCTTACTACTCTTCTGCCTTGGAACCAATATATAGTATTGATTCTAAGGTGGAAGGGAAGCTTTAAAAAAAGGAAAAAAAAAAAAAAAGAAACAAACTCTAAAAAACAGATGTCTTCAGACCCTACCTGTCTACTACTGGGGCAGTGAATTCTGAATTGTGTTCTTCTCTCACTATGCTGAGGAATTAGATTATAAATCCCCTGAAGGGATAAGAAATTACTCATTCCCATCAAATTGAATGCCTTTATTTAATTGATCCTCTTCCTTATTATTTACATTGTTTCTTGTCTTAATTAAATACTTTTTCTATTTGATTTATGTGTCTCTGGTATGGGCTGGTAATAGGAATTTAATTGAATTTTGGCTTTAGCCAAGAATTCTGTGATTCATGCTCTAATACAGCTATAGTGAACCTGAGAGATATCAAGGGAAAGTCCCAGCCATGTCCACTGAATATCCATTTGTTCATTCAACAATAAGGGGAAGCCCAAAGACTTGAATTTTGCTAGGTAATAGGTATCCAGACGACCTATAATTTCACTGGTATAGGAACCTCCCAAGTGAGGACATCCCCTTAATCAATGCAGGTCAGCATCTTTGCTGCCTTTTCTATTAGAGATTTGTCTAGAGGACTGAAGAGTTAAATAACTTGTCCCGAGTCAGTATGTGACTGAAGAAAGGTCTTGAACCCAGTCTTCTTGACTTCAATGCCAGCTCTTTATGCATTATGACACACTGCCTCTCAGCTGCTGGAGATATAAAGATTTTTAAATGGCAAATGCCCTGCCAGCAAGGACTTTACAATCTAACGAGGAGAGGAAGAATAACAGGGACCCAAATAAGTGTAACATAAGGTAGAATATAATTGGGGCAAGAACAGCTAGGTGGCACAGTGGAGAGAGCACTGGGATTGGAATCAGGAGGATACATCTTTATGAGTTTAAATCCAACCCCAGCCTGGGCAAGTCACTTAACCATGTTTGCCTCAGTTTCCTCATCTATAAAATGAACTGGAGAAGGAAATGACGAACCATGGCACTTATCTCTGCCAACAAAATCCCAAATAGAGGGTGGAAGGGTCAGATATGACTGAACCACATAAAGAAGGCAGAGGAGAGACCCAGACAAAGTGCTATGGAAAATTTGAGGAGGAGACCATTTTTATCCAAGGGTTAAGATGTCCAAAGAAGTGTGGATGGAAGACGTGATCTTTGAAGAAAGGGGAAAATCCCAAAGGATGGATATGAAAGAATCTATTCTACACCTGGGAGGCATCTGAGCAAAGGTATAGAGATTGAGGAGGGCAGGAGGAAAATGGAGGACAGAGAGCAGCTCGGCGTGACTACTCTTACCACACCCAAGGATGCTCTTGGCATCCCAGCAGCTCACATATTCCCCACCAAACCAGCTCCTTTTGCTTGGCTGGCTCAGCCCACCTGCCAGACAGAGAGAATAAAGCCCCTCTTTACCCCAGGCGAAGGGGACATCTGGAACAAACGGGGTTTTAAGAGGGCTCTGCCCTACCTGATCGGCCCCGGGCAGAAAAGCTTATTTACTGTATTATTTCCAATGGCCTCCTGAGTAAAATGATCTTGGCCTATTGAGGGCTGGTTTGGGTGAATATGAATAAGTCATGATGATTGAATATCTCCCCTTCTAAGGTTCCCTGGCGTGGGTGGCCAAGGGAAGAAGGGAAGGGGGTGGGGGGAGGAGTGCGGCACACACACTAGGTTAGTAGGTGAGAACAGCAGTATTTGGAGAAGAAGCCAGAGAAATGAATTCTGGAGCTAGAGAAGTGCAAGCTCAAGTTTATTCAATACCTTATGTGATATTGTTGTTGTTCATTTGTTTTAGTCACATCTAACTCTTTGGTGACCTCATTTGGGGCTTTCTTGACAAAGATACTGGAGTGGTTTGCCATTTCCTTCTTTTATAGATGAGGAAACTAAGGCAAGCAGGGTTAAATGACTTGCCCAGGATCATACAGCTAGGAAATGTCTGAGGCTGAACTTGAAGTCAGGTCTTCTTGACTCCAGACCCAACACTATCCAATATGCCACCCAGCTGCCCCCTATCACAGGGCTTAAAGTGCTGTGTGTATGTGCTAAACCTGGTAAATACAATGAGACAGATGAGACAGACCTCCCCCTTGGGAAGAGTTGAAGAAGAAGCACAAGGGGTTCAAAAGCCTGGAGGTGGGAGATAGGCTGTCTTTTGTGACAGTGCCCTAAAGTTGGAAAAGGGCTTCATAAAATGTTATCTCACATTATCCACACAATAATCCCTAGACCTTCCAATTTAGTATGTAATTCAAATAATTAAAATTACAAGGAATAACAAAAGAAAAACCTAGTCAAAAACTAAAATGCTATTTGAGAGACAGAGAGACAGAGAGGAAAGAGCACATTCCAGGCACTGGCAAGAAAGGATGGAGATGGGCTGTCATTTGTGAGAACAACAACAACAACAATAATAATAATAACAGCAGGCATTTATTTAGTGCTCTAAAGTTTGAAAAGCACCCTACAAATGTCATCTCATGTAATCCTCACAACAATCCTGGGAAGAAGGTGCCATTTTACAGATGAGGAAACTGAGGAAAATTAATTTAAGTGACTTGTCCAAAGTCACAGGGCTAGTAAGTGTCTGAGGCTGGATTAGTTGGAGTAAGGTTGTAAAGGGTTTAAAATAAGGAATTTGGGCTCAGAGAGTTGTAAATCGACCATGGCCACAAAGACCATTAAATGTCAAGAGTGGGATTCAAATCCATCCAAATCCTAACTGCAAGTTCTCCAATCCCAATACCATTCCACACTGCCTCAAAGTAGACACTTAATCTAGAAACAAAGGCTGACAACATAAATAAATTAGGCAAACATGGAAAAGTGTACTTCTCAGATTTATGGATAAGGGAGGAATTTATGACCAATTGAAACATAAAGAATGGAATGAAAAATGAAATAGATAATTTTGATTACATTAAATTAAAAAGTTTCTTTACAAACAAAAACCAATTCAACCAATGTTAGTTTCTCTGACAAAAGACTCATTTCTCAAATATATAGAGATTGAAGCAAATTTATAAGAATACAAAGTATTCTCCAATTGATGAATAGTCAAAGGATTTGAGCAGACAGTTCTCAGAGGAAGAAATTAAAACTATCTATAGCCACATGAAAAAATGCTCCAAATTACTAGTGAATAGGGAAATGCAAATTGAAATAACTCTGAGATACTACCTCACACCTATCAGATTAGCTAATATGACCAAAAAGGAAAAATGACAAATGTTGGAGGGAAGTGGGAAAATTGAGGCATTGATACCCTGTTGGTGGAACTATGAACTGATATAACCATTCTGGAGAGCAATATGGAACCATGCCCAAAGGGCTATAAAACTATGCAAAGTCTTTCACCTAGCAATACTGCTAATGGGTCTGCATCCCAAAGAGTTCAGAGATAGGGAAAGGACCTACTTGTACTAAAATATTTTTAATAACTCTTGGTAGTGGCGAAAAATTGGAAACTGAAGGGATGTCCATTAATTGGAGAATGGCTAAACAAGTTGTGGTATATGATTGTGATGGAATACTCTTGAGCCATAAGAAATGATAAACAGGATCATTTCAGAAAAACCTGGAATGGCTTATATGAAATGGCACAGAGTGAAGTGAGTGGAACCAGGAGAACAATGTATATAGTAACAGAAATATTATATGACGATTAACTGTGAAGGAATATTATCGACAAAGCAAGGTTCTAAGATAATCCCAAGAGACTCATGATGAAAAATGCTATCCACAACCAAAGAAGTAATTGTTAGAATCTGATTATAGATTAAAGCAAGCCATCTTTCACTTTATCTCCTTCATAAGTTTTTTTTAAAACCCTTACTTTTTGTCTTACACTCAATACTAAGTATAGGTTCTAAGGTGGAAGAGTGATAAGGGCTAGGCAATTGGGGTTAAGTGACTTGCCCAGGGTCGCACAGCTAGGAAGTGTCTGAGGCCAGATTTGAACCCAGAATCTCCCATCTTCAAGCCTGGCTTTCTATCTACTGAGACACATAGCTGCCTCTTTCATAAGTTTTTTATTGTATGTGTGATATGTGTCTTCTGTGACAGCATGGGGAATATGGAATTTTTTACTGCATGAAAGCACTGGTATAATCTATTTCAGACCATTTACTGCCTCAGGATGGGAGGTGCAGGTGGAGGAGGAAGGAAGGGAGGGAGGGAGAGAATCTGAATTAAAAAATGTCCAAAAACAATTGCTAAAATTTTTTTCAACATATAATTGAAAAAAAATTTTAAGCCCTTACCTTCTATCTTAGAATCAATACTGTGTATTGGTTCCAAGGCAGAAGAGTGGTAAGGGTAGGCAATGGGGGTCAAGTGACTTGCCCAGGATCACACAGCTGGGAAGTGTCTTAGGGCAGATTTGAACCTAGGACCTCCTATCTCTAGGCCTGGCTCTCATTCCACTAAGCCACCCAGCAGCCCCTGAAAAAAAAATTTTTTAAGTGAAAAAAATAATAGTAGTGGTGGTAGTAATGGTAGTGGTAGAATGGTAATGGTGGTAGTAATGATAGTGGTAATAGTAGTAAACTATTGTATGACCAATGGCTAGAATTATGCATCAGAAACTGACTCTTCCACAGACTGATGTCACGGCCCCTTTATACAAACATTGATCACAATAAGCCCTGTAGAACTCAACCCAAAAGCTGCCTTGCCCACAGTCACCAGAAATAATACTGATCTGAAAAAATTCCAGGACAACATTTTGAATAGAGGTCGCCATGCCAAATACTCATAATCTCCAATTAAGGGGGAAAAATGTCAAGACCTTCACAGCAGCAGCCATTTCTGTTAACTCCTTTATTCTTTGTCTGGGGTTTACTGTTCACTTTGGGGATTTTTTTTCTGTTTGTCATAAAGGGCAGTACCATGGGGGAGGAGGACATTTTGGTGCCAAAAAACAAAACGTATTAGTAAATCTTTTTTTTTTTTCAAGGACAACAAAGAACAGAGACCTAGCAGAGGAGATTACACTCCTATAGGATCAGAATGGCCCAGTGATCATCCCCATCATCCTTGCTGTTCCTGGAGTTAGGCTGGGTATGTTCTTTGAAAGCCTAGAGAGGAGAAGATTCCATCCTAATGCTCTTATTCAATTACCAAAAAGCAGATCTATTGTATTCACCTTAGCAAAAGTCCAAATATCCTTAAATATAAGGATGTAAAAAGGCGATTTTCAGATGAAGAAAGCAAAAAAAAAATCATATGAAAAAATGTTCTAAATCCCTCTTGATTAGAGAAATGCAAATTAAAACAACTCTGAGATATCCCGTCAAGCCTAACAGATCGGCCAATTTTTGAAAGTAAAGGAAAATGATAAACGATGGAGGGGATGAGGTAGATTGGGACACTGATGCATTGCTGGTGGAGTTGTGAACGGATCCAACCATTCTGGAGGGCAATTTGGAGCAAAAAGGCTATAAAAGTGTACCTTTTGATCCGGTAATGCCACTACTGGGTCTGTATCCCAAAGAGATAATAAAAAGGGTAAAGGACCCACTTGCACAAAAATATTTATAGCAGCTCTTTTTGTGGTGGCAAGGAATTGGACATTGAGGGGATGTCCATCAGATGGGGAACTGGGGAATGGTTAAACAAATCATGGTACATGTTGGCGATGACATACTATTGTGCTATAAGAAATGATAAGTAAGATGATTTCAGAAAAAGCTGGAAAGATCTGTGGGAACTGATGCAGAGTGACATAAGCAGAACCAGGAGAACACTGTACACAGTAGCAGCAATATTGAAGAATGATCAACTGCGAAAACTTGGCTACTCTCAGTAATGCAATGATCTGGGATGATTCTGAAAGACTTATGACGGGGAAAACTATCCACCTCCAGAGAGAGAACTAGTGGAGTCGTCTTCACATTAGTGTATTTATGATTTTATTTGGGGGAGGGGGTTGACTTTGTACAAGTTGCTCTTACAACAATAACCAATAGCAAAGTGTGCTTTGTATGATAATAAAATTAAAATAAAAATATATATAAGGAATAATAATAGCACCATGTTATCTTGTCCCCCAGCTGTTCCCATAAGGGCCCCATCTAAAAAAGATGGGAAGATAGTGAGGTGACAGTAACTATTGTTCTACCATTCTATTATTATGACTTCTTCCCAGGCTATCTTTATGAATCAAAAAATTCAAGAGCAAGATGATGATAAGCATTGGTGTAATTTTATTATCTTATTCTTTTCCATGTGGCTATAGCACTGTGAGACTTACAGAGCATTTTCCTCAAAGTAACTCCTTGAGGTGAATTAGCACATTATTCACATTTTAGAATCAAAGAAATGGAGTCTCAGGGAGGCCAAATGACTTATTCATAATCAAAATGGGAGTAAATAGAAGAGGTGAAATCTGAACTCAGGGTTTCCTGATCCCAAGTCCACCATTCTTGCCACTGTACCACACTTCCTGAGATAAGAAAGCCCTTGAGGTAGGAAATTTTTAGTCTGAACAAAGGAACCTAGATCATCGAACTCACTGGTTCCCAAACTTTTTTGGCCTACCGCCCCCTTTCCAGAAAAAATATTACTTAGCGCCCTGGAAATTATTTTTTAAAAATTTTAATAGCAATTAATAGGAAAGATATGTATTAATGTTTCTACCATTTTTGTAAAATATAGTAAAGAAAGATGTAAATTATGAAACTATTTATTGAACTCAGAATAGAATGTAATACAAAAAAAGTGTGGCCATCACCGCCTCCCTGGATCACTGCAGCACCCACCAGGGGGTGGTAGCACCCACTTTGGGAATTACTGATCTAACTTCTTGAAGTCACTTACATGTCAGGCAGGTGCTATTGTTCAACTGTGTCTGATTCTTCATGACCCTGTGACCACAGCATGCTGATACTGTCTATGAGGTTTTCATGACAAAGATTCTGGAGCAGTTTGCCATTTCCTGCTCCAGTGGATTAAGACAAACAAGTCAAGTGATATGTCCAAGGTCACAAAACTAGGAAGTAGCTGAGGCTGAATTTGAACTTAGGTCTTCCTGATTCCAGGTCCAGTGCTCTGTCCACTGAGTCATCTAGCTGCCCTACTGGTGAGAGGGAAACAAAGATGAAAGACTCCTGGCTCACAGCCTGACTTCTCATTTGAAGGACATCTAGGCCAAATGCTAGAATATTGAAATTTTGTGATGGGTTTCCTAACAGTGGAGCTACTGGTGACACAATGGATAGAGTATTGGGCCTGGAATCAAGAAAATGAGTTTAAATCTTTCCTCAGCCATTTATTAGTTTTGTGGTCCTAGGCAAGTCATTCTAAACTTTGTTGGCCTCAGTTTCCTTAACTGTAAAATGGGGATAATGATAGTACCTACCTCCCAGGGGTATTATGAGAATCAAATAAATGAGATATATATATATGAAGTGCTGGGGGGGGGGGGGAGCTGGGTAGCTCAGTGGATTGAGAGCCAGGCTTAGAGACAGGAGGTCCTGGGTTCAAATCTGACATTAGATACTTCCTAGCTGTGTGACCCTGGGAAATTCATTAACCACCACCCACCCATTGCCTAGCCCTAGCCTAGGACCACAGATGGTCCGGGGGTTAGTGGATAACTGTTCTGCAGAATGAGGAAGTTTAGACTCTCCCCAAATGGTAAGGCATGAAGGCTTAATGTCTTCCCTTTGGGGACTTTACATATATCTCCAACAAAAGTAGCTTTTTCTCTATTTTCCAGGTGAGACAAGCAGAGGCTCTGGGGCAGGTGGTGATTGGCTCAGAATCATACAGTAAATGACAAAGTCAAAAGGTAGGGTAGGGTAAGGACCTCATGGGCTCGGAGTCAGGAAGTTGTTGTTTACTCGTGTCCAATTTTTTATGACCCAATTTGGGGTTTTCTTGGCAAAGATCCTGGAATAGTTCACCATTTCCTTCTATAGCTCATTTGACAGATGAGAAAACTGAGGCAAATAAGGATCACATAGCCAGCAAATGTCTGAGGTTGGATTTGAATCCAGGTTTTCCTTACTCTTGGCACTCTGCCTCCTAGCTAGAGTAAGGAAGTGCTGCCTTAGAACCCTAACCTAGGCACTTACTAGCTTTGTGACTTGGGCAAATCATTTAACTTAAACTCAGTTTCTCCATCTTTAACCTGGCTAACACAGTGGGTAGAGAGCCAGACCTGAATCTTGCCTTAGACATTTACAAGCTGTGTGAGCCAAAGCACATCATTTAAATTCTCAGGCTCTTTGGCCAGCTCGAAATCTATGATCCTCTAAGTGCTAGAGTAAGAGCCAGAGGGCCTGGGTTCAAATTCTGGATGCCATTCAGCTTCTTTAGCTTTAAAATGAGGGAGATGGATTAGATGACCTCAAAGGTCCTTCTAACTCTTTGATGAAGTGACTCAGAGCCCTGAAGTCTTGACATCTGCCATCCCCATTCCCATGAGACCTGAGCGGCTTCTTTCCCTTTGAAACTCTCTCATCCCAAACACAGCGGAAACACTCTGGAATGAAGAGTCTTAGCATCACTGAGTAATGGAGGAGTTGGAGGGTGGGTTAGATAGGGTGGCCTGAGAGGGGGGATGTTCAGAGAGCCTTGGGGTCAAGCCTGAAGATCCTGGCCTCTCCTGCCTAATGTATCTTGTCGATACAACTCTCTAATCCCTGGGCATCAATATTGAATCATTAGCATTTCTGTCTGATCCCTGCCTATAAGGGCCAGATGTAATTTAATCCATTCCCTCAAGGAGACAGACCCTGTTGTAATTCCCTTCTCTCCCCTCCCCCCCAATCAGGAAAGCGTGGGTACCAAAGCAGGTAGAGAAAGCCTAAAGAACCAAGAGGCTCTTTCCTCTGCCTGTCTGTCTGTCTCTGTCTCTATCTCTGTCTGTCTGTCTATCTGTCTCTGTGTCTCTCTCTCGGTCTCTCAGTCTCTCTCCATCTGTCTCTCTCCTCTCTCCCTCCCTCCTTCTCTCGAAGTCTCTTTCCCCTTTCTCCTCACCACCTACCCTCTATGCTTCTCTTCTCTCTCCCTGCTTTCCTGTATAGCACCCCCCTTATTTCCTTCTTTTCTTTCTCCCCTCAGGCTGTTCTCTTTGCTCTCTGTACCATATGTTCACATTTGATCTGCTACCTCTAAGCTGAGACTCTCTTCGCAGGCTCACCCCATCCCCCTCCTGAACTTCCCTTCCTCTAACATTTTCTCTCCTCCATGGGATCTAGGATATTTCTAGAGAATGTTAGAGCTAAAAGGGGCTTCAGAATTACCTAGTTCTAGAATCATTCACCTTTTTTCCTGTCATGGACCCCCTTGGCAATATGATGAAGACCCTAAGAGAACAGGAGACAGAGCAGGCACCAGACCTCTCCTTAGAATCATGTTTGTAAATACATAAAGTAAAACACAAAGGAAATCAAAGGTTAGTGAAAATAAAGATAGAAAGTTTTGTCACATCCAAGTTCACTGATTCTTTGAAATCTATCTACATTTATCTCAATTCCTGGACCCTGACTTAAGTTTCTAAATGTGGAAACTGAGGCTCCAAGAAATCAAAAGATTGAGGGGGCAGCTGGGTAGCTCAGTGAATTGAGAGCCAAGCCTAGAGACGGGAGGTCCTAGGTTCAAATCCGGCCTCAGACACTTCCCAGCTGTGTGACCCTGGGCAAGTCACTTGACCCCCATTGCCTACCCTTACCACTCTTCCACCTATAAGTCAATACACAGAAGTTAAGGGTTTAAAATTAAAAAAAAAGTAAAAAAAGAACACATAACAAAAGTATGATTTATAAAAAAAAAAAAAAAAAGATTGATCCAAAGTTCATAAAGTGGGACTAGAACTCAGGTCTCCTGATTCCCAAGTCAGTGTTCTTTACACATCCCCAGGATACTTTCCTTATTGTTAAGGGGGCTCACATCTCCCCTCCATCTCTAAGCGTCCTTTGTTTCCTCATGGAGATTTCCCTCCACCAAGTTCAGTCCTATCCACCCTACAAAGTTTCAAAGTACACCTCCCTGGTCTCAAGTAGCTTATAGTCTAAAAGGAAGACAAGGAAAGAAAGAGCTATTTCCAGACAAAGAATTTCCTATCCCCCAACCCCTCTCCCTGCCTCATGGTATTGGCAGCCATAGAAGGGAAGCTCCTGGACTCAGGGGCCCAACTTCTGCTCTCTATTTTTGTCAACTTTCTAGATTCCTGGACTTCTTTAGATTTTAATCCCCAAGATCTAAAAGGAAACCTAATGGAGACCTCCTCACAAAATCACAATATTTCAGGATCTGTTGGAAGAGAATTCAGAGACTGTTTAATATAGTCATTGCCAAAAAAAATTCTCTTTCTATCAGGCCTGAGAAGTGGTCAAAAGGTAGGGTAGGGTAGGGAGCTGGGTAGCTCAGTGGATTGAGAGCCAGGCTTAGAGACAGGAGGTCCTGGGTTCAAATCTGACATTAGATACTTCCTAGCTGTGTGACCCTGGGAAATTCATTAACCACCACCCACCCATTGCCTAGCCCTAGCCTAGGACCACAGATGGTCCGGGGGTTAGTGGATAACTGTTCTGCAGAATGAGGAAGTTTAGACTCTCCCCAAATGGTAAGGCATGAAGGCTTAATGTCTTCCCTTTGGGGACTTTACATATATCTCCAACAAAAGTAGCTTTTTCTCTATTTTCCAGGTGAGACAAGCAGAGGCTCTGGGGCAGGTGGTGATTGGCTCAGAATCATACAGTAAATGACAAAGTTCTCCCTTGGGATAGCTCTGTTTGTTTGTTTGTTTTAATTTAATCCCCCTCCCATTGCATGTAAAAACAGTTTCCAACATTCTTCAAAGAATATTGAATTCTCTCCCTCCTTTCATAGACTATCAAGGCAGTTTTCTTTGATGATTTCTTGAAATATGATGTCTAAATTATTTTTTTGGTCATGTCTTTTAGGTAATCCAATAATTTTTAAATGATCTCTCCCAGATTTAGTTTTCAGGCCAATTGTTTTTCTTATGTGATATTTCACATTTTCTTCTATTTTTTATTCTTTTGACTTTGTTTTCTTGTTGATGTCTCATGGAGCCAATAGCTTCTACTTGCCCAATTCTAATTTTTAAGACATGATTTTCTTGAGTGAGCTTTTGTACCTCTTTTTCCATTTGGCTAATTTTAATTTGTAAAGAGTTCTTTTCCTCAGTGAATTTTTGTACTTCTCATGATTGAAATTCTCTGGAATAAGAGGGAACAATTTATATTAAGTTCACACACCTCTGTTTCCAAAGGGTCAATTCTGTCTTTCAAGAAGTTTTTCTCTTCAGTACATTTTTAAAATATCTTTTTCCATTCTGCTTTTTAAAAAGTTCTTCTCTTCTTTGGATTTTTGTGCCTCTTTTACCAATTGGCCTATTCTGTTTTTTAAGGTAGTAATTTTTTTCAGTATTTTTTGTGCCTCTATTGCCAAGCTGTTGACTCTTTTGTCATGATTTTCCTGTATCACCCTCATTTCTTTCCCCAGTTTTTTCTTCTACTTCTCTTACTTTTTAAATCCTTTTTAGCTCCTCCATTAATTCTTTTTGAGCTTATGAGCAATTAGCATTTTTCTTGGAGGCTTTGGATATGGCAGTATTGACTTTGCTGTCATCTTATGAATTTGAATCTACCCTGGCACAAAAATAACTTTCTATGTTAAATTTCTTTTGTTGTTGTTGTTGTTTCTCATTTTTCTATTTTTTCTTTGCTTTTAGTTTTAAAAAATTGCTAAAGTTGGACTCTAACTGTGGTGAAGGGAGCACTGTTCCAAGCTTCAGAACTACCATTGGGGGTCTATCTGCTTTCAGTTCTTCCAAGGTGGTATGGTATAAGGAGAGGGTTGTTTAATATTCTCTGGGTCTGTGTTCTTCTCTGTGAGTAACCCCAAGCACTCTTTTACCCCTTAGAACTGTGACCAAGGTCTCCTGCTCCCCTGTGGCTGCAAGTGCTGGTGTGTGCTGGTGCTCCTCTTCACCCTGAGACTGTGTTCCAGGATCGCAACTTGGTTCTTCATATGTACAAAGCAACAAGAGTCTTGTACCCAGATCCAGCAAAAGGACCTCTATAATCTCCTTCTGAGGAGTTATCATACTCCGTTACCATCTGTGGCTGAGAGTTCCAGAAACCTTGGCTACTATTTTAGCTGCACCCATTGCCTGTTGCCTCAGTGGGGCCTGCCCTGACTCCTTGTACTCCACTTCCACCCTGGTCCCATGCCAGCCTACTAAGTTGTTTGGAGCTGAAAAATTACTTAACCTCATCCTTTTGCAGGTTATGTTGGTCCAGAATTCATTTTCAGGCATTTAATCACTGCTTTTTGGAGGGTAATTTGGTAAAAATCAGTTGGGTCCCTGTATCTTCTCTACATCTTGGCTCTGCCCCCATCCCTAACTGTTAAGAAGCTTCACGCAGAGACTAAATCTATCTCTTTTCAGCTCTTACCCTTTATTCCTGCTTTTGCCCTCCAAGACCAAGCCACACAATTCGATTCCCCTTACAGAAGTCTGCTATCTGGTGCTCACTACATCTCTTCTTCTCCAGGAGAAGTATCACTTTTTTCTTTCAACTGATGCTTCTCAGGTGTGGACTTCCCTAGTCTGGTCACCTTCTCTATGCTTTTCCATTTATGGATTTCCTTCCCAAAATGTGGCGCTTAATCAACTGACCACACTATGCTCCCATTGTGGTCTGAGAGGTCCAAGTGGTCTGAGAGGGCAGAGAGTAATGGGACTGCCCTTGGTCACTAGGTTTCTCAATGCAGCCCAAAATTGTATTAGCTTTCTTGGTTACCATATGGCACTGTTGACTATTATTGAACTTGTGGTCTACTTAAAGTCTCAGATCTTCTTCAGAAAAATCACTGTCCATTCTGTCCCCTTGTACCCTCAGATAATCTCACCCAAGTCCCTAAACACTACTGAATTCATTCTTCCTGTCAGCACATTGCTCTGGCCCAGTTTACATATTCAAATCCTGCTATCACCATAGGAAAATCATTGAAGTCACATCACCCTTCTCTTGGGCCAGCACTGATTGAGAAGATAAGCGGAGATACCCCAGGTAGATGTCCCAATAGTACCTAGCATTGGATGAGCCCTCAGCAAGGCAGAAGACCCTGGTGATAACCCTCAGAAAGTCAGGTCACTGGGCATTTTCAGAGACTCAGACTCAAACACCTTTTCCTGCCCTGGAAAGGACAGTGTAGATAGCCTCAGGTCTCTAAGCAAATGCCCCATTGCCCTTTGAGAGCTAGAAAAGTACAGAGAAAAGTGTATCAGAGAGGCAGCTAGGTGGTTCAGTGGTTAGAGAGCCAGGTCTGGAGACAGGAGGTCTTGGATTCAAATTTGATCCCACATATCCTAGATGTGTAATCCTGGGCAAATCACGTAACCCGCATTGCTTAGCCCTTACTGCCTTGAAGTTGAAACAGTATGGATTCTAAGACAGAAGGTAAGGTTGTTTTTTTTTTTAAGGCACTAGATTCTAAAAGAGTTCAAATCCTCTCTCTTTTCCTTATTCCCCGTATGACCAAGGGCAAGACATTTATCTCTTGGGTCTCAGTTCCTCATCTCTAAAACAAGAAGCTGAACTAGAGGGCCTTCAAGGTCCCTTTCAACTCTAAATTGATTTCTTCTAGACCTTTCAACAAAGTTGTGAAGGAAGCTAGAGGGAAGTTCTAACTTCCAACCAGGACTTCTGTCTCCTAAACTTCCCATAAGTACCATATTTAGGTGAGGTCATTTTAATATGAATATATCTCCTGTTGGAGTGTGGATGAAAGGGGGATTTTGCATATATTTGCATACAGGAAAAGCACAGGCCCCAGTAGATCAGAAGTTATTCTGAATTCCATTCACATCCAATTTAGTTTGATTCCATAAACCCTTGTTAAACCCTTGTATGCAAGTGCAAATACTTATTAAGTTCCTATCACTGTGCTAAGGCCTGGAATATACAAACTCACCTTTCTACAACATTTTAAGGTTTATAATGTTCTTTTTCTTACAACTTTCCCTGAGGAAGGTAGTGTGGATATTATTATTCCCATTTTACAGATAAGATACTGAGGCTTAGAGTTTGAGTGATTTGCCTAAGGCAACTGGGTAGTAGGTGGCAAAGCCAAAGCTCCAAGCTGGGTCTTTCAGACTAAAACTCTACCTCACTGTTTCAAGAGTCTAACAATTAGGGGCAGCTCCGTAGTATAATGGATAGAGCACCAGGCTGGGAGATGGGAGGACCTAGGTTCAAATGGGACTTCAGATATTTTCTTAGTTTTGTGACCTTTACCACTCTTCTGCCTTGGAATTGATGCTTAGTGTTGATTCTAAGATAGAAGGTAAAGATTTTTTTAGAAAGTTTTAACAACTGGCTCTCCAACAGCAGACAGCTATGACCTTAGCCTACTGCTCATACTTGTGCTTCTTTTCTCCCCTCCCTTCACCTAACAGGGAGTTTCCCATCCTGGAAAGCTAAACCTTTTCTTCCCTCAGTCTCCATCTTGCCCTTAAAAAGGTGCCTCATATTTCTATATGAACTGGAAAGACCTCCATGAACCGATGTGGAGTGAAAGGAGAAGAAGCAGGAGAACCTTATACACAGAGACTGATACACTGTGGTACAATCGAATGTAATGGACTTCTGTACTAGCAGCAATGCAATGATCCAGGACAGTTCTGAGGGACTTATGAGAAAGAAGCTTCCACATCCAGAGAAAGAACTGTGGGAACAGAAATGCAAAAGAAAAACATATAATTTATCATTTGTTTATATGGATATGGGATGTGGGGTTTTGGAAATAACTTGAAAACCATGGAAAATACTTTAAAACTAAATTAAAAAAAAAAAGATGCTTCATGAATAAGTGAACCTGGGGTTCTGAATTCATCAAGCCCCTGCTCTGCTTGGATAGTGTACTTCTGAACCTCAGTTTCCCTATCTGTAAACTAGGTGGGATGATGTAGCCTTGGCCTCCCAAGGGCCCAGAGCAGTCTCTTGTTTGATTACAAAGTGTATTAAAACTTCCGTGTACTTGATACAAGTAATTCTATCCATGGGGAGTTTCATTGAAAAGCAGTCTCAGGTGGCTTTTCCCCAGCCTCCCCTCTTCTCCTCCTCCTCCTCTTCCCATCCCCACCTGCATAGGACAGAGAACAGACATTCCATCTAAATGAAAATGAAATGGAACCACTGGATTATTACTATTTCATTGCTATTGAGACCTGGTAGCACACAATGAAACCCACTGAGTGTAGAAGAGGTGGCCTGGGACCAGTGGAATTCCAGGAACCAAAGACTGTTTAGTGTTCTCCATCCAGGACTCTGGCAGGGGCCCTGAGCGCTTTCTCCTCCAGGGTTGAACGATAGCCTCTTGCTGGGTCGTGGGAAGATGGCAGTGGCTGATAGGGGGAAGGAAGGGTCTTGGAAACACAGGAAATGGTAGTGCTGCTTCTCCGGAGAAGCCAGGGAGAGAAGGCAGGAAGACAGGGAAGGGGCAGACAGTGAGGGAAGTCAGATCATGTGTACAATCAATAAAGAGGGCTGAGACTGTGTGGGAGGGTAGAAAGGCACAGAAGAGACAAGACAGCAGGCAGTGAGGGCGGGCACAGACAGAAAGGGCACAGGTAAACAGAGGCAGGGCAAGGAAGAGTGAAGACTGAAGGAAAGGCAGGAAGGACAGAGTCAAGATCAGACAGAGGGGACACACAATCCAAGGGCAGAGTCATTGAGCAGACCCTGAAAGGCTAGACGGGA
The DNA here is from genome assembly GCF_016433145.1 of Gracilinanus agilis. NCBI lineage: Eukaryota > Metazoa > Chordata > Mammalia > Didelphimorphia > Didelphidae > Gracilinanus > Gracilinanus agilis. The sequence goes on from NC_058134.1 coordinate 122,266,435, forward strand.
GGAGCAGCCTGAGGCACAAAAGGGAAACTGAGAAAACAAGGAATACCATAATGGAGTGACTGGCGTGATTGGGCAGACCAGGAGAGGACAAACAGAGGGGGAGGACCAAACAGGGAGGGGTCCAACAGGGCAATGGAGAGACTGAGAAGAGCAAAGGAAGGATTAGCCCACTGAGGAACAGGGGAAGAAGACAGAAGCAGAGGCAAACCTAGAGCTGCTAAGGAAACCAGATCACTGGGATTTCTCCCAATGTCAGACCAGGCTTTTTGCATAAGCCATAATAATAAGGAAAACAATGGACATCTGAAGTGCTCTGATAAGTGCGCTGCTCTGTATTGTTCATTATTATAAAGAGGTATTGTGCATGTAATTTAGAAACATGTAGCATACATATGTTTAGGATATCATAGCAATAGAACATCCAAGCTCATTCTTACATGGATTCAACCATGTCTCCAGCCACACTCAGGTACCTGAAAACAACCATACAACCCCATGATGCTCTACTGCATGACTGCCTTGTAAAGCACATGTGAATCCTATCCCTCCAAAGTAGTGTTAAAAGAGGATTCTCCTCAGGTGCCTCAGTGGATGGAGAGCCAGGTCCTGGGTTCAAATCTGACCTCTTACACTTCTTAGCTGTGTGACCCTGGGCAAGTCACTTAACCCCAATTGTCTTGCCTTTATTGGTTTGTTTTTGTTTTTTTTTTTAACATTTATTAATATTCATTTTTAACATGGTTACATGATTCATGCTCCTCCTTTCCCCTTCAACCCCCCCCCGCACCCCCCCACCCATGGCCGATGCGCATTTCCACTAGTTTTGTCATGTGTCCTTGATCAAGACCAATTTCCAAATTGTTGGTAGTTGCATTGGTGTGGTAGTTTCGAGTCCACACCCTCAATCATGTCCACCCCGACCCATGCGTTCAAGCAGTTGTTTTTCTTATATGTTTCCTCTCCTGCAGTCCTTCCTCTGAATGTGGGTAGCATCTTTACCATAAATCCCTCAGAATTGTCCTGGGTCACTGTATTGCTGCTGGTACAGAGGTCCATTACATTCAATTTTACCACACAGTATTGTTTTTAAGGAAGGTAAGGATTAAAAAAAACAACACAAAAAACAGGGCATTTGTGGTGTCCCAGAGTACGAAGCTCCTCGCCATCATCACTGCTGGTTCTGACCCCACAGCCACGTAGAATTTTGTATGAACCGAGGCCTGAGTAACTCGCATGGGCCCCCAAGAATCTTGTCGTGGAAAGACACGGTCTTCAGTGGGACGTCCCCCTTGGGAGGCTCCACTTTGCAGCTGCCTAGAACTTGCAAACATCCTGTTCTCATTTGTTCCATCTTGGTGCCAGAGTTAGTCAGGGGAGTGTGAAACCCTTTGGAAAGACCCCGGGGTGGAGGGCAGTCATGATTATGGAGAGAAATGGACTCTTTGTCCACAGATAAATGCTTCCAACAAGACAGGAATTCTGCTCACCAGCAGCTGTTCCATCCTCACTGGCCCCTCTGAGCAGATGGGGCCATAATGCATTCCGAACACTGGCTCTCTGGCTGCACACTTCTATCTGAAATCCCCAGCTACCACGATTTTATGGAAATAATCTCTCTCCTTGCGGAATGTGCGCCCAGCTCCCAGAAGCATTGGGGGATCTCTTTCCCTCCCCCATTTCAAGCACATGTCATCCTCTGGCAATAATAATGGATTCTGTGCCATTCTGGGAACACTTTTTTTTTTTTCTTCTGGGAATGCACCTTGACTTGACTGGAGAAAGAACAACTTTGTTTTCCATTGATTTTCACTAAAAATTAGCGTGGCACTGGAGAGGGATGGGGAAGAGATCCTGAGTCATATTTACAAGGAAAATGAATGATATTTTGTATTTTTTCTTTAATACATGTCTTGTTCCGTCTTAGGTTGCAGTTACTTGTGTACCCATTTTCTTTCTTCTACTAGATTGGAACCTCCTCTAGAGGGAAGTCTGTGTCTTTGGGTTACTCTTGGCCAAATATCTATTGAAGGAAGGGGCAGCTAGAAAGCAAAGTGGACAGAGCACCAGGCCTGGAGTCAGGAAGACCAACATTCAAGTCCAGCCTCAGACACTCACTAGCTGTGTGAACCTAAGCAAGTCATTTATCCTGTTGACCTCAGTTTCTTTATTTGTAAAATGAGATGGAAAAGGGAATGGCAAACCAACCCAGTATCCTTGGTCAAGAAAACGTTAAACGATCATGAAGAGTTAGACACAATTGAACAAACACAAGAATGCTGATGGACTTAGATTTGTTTGTCTATGTTTGTTTCCTGCTTTTGGTTCTGGATTTTCCAACTTAAAACAGTTGGTGGGGGGGCAGCTGGGTAGCTCAGTGGATTGAGAGTCAAGCCTAGAGACGGGAGGTCCTAGGTTCAAATCTGGCCTCAGACACTTCCCAGCTGTGTGACCCTGGGCAAGTCACTTGACCCCCATTGCCTACCCTTACCACTCTTCTACCTAGGAGGCAATACATAGAAGTTAAGGGTTCTAAAAAACAAACAAACAAACAAAAAAACAGCTGATGGTATGAGTTGAGAAGGACATGAAATAGAGGGAAATTCTGGCCTTTGACACTGTGTGTAGCTCTAATTACAGCCCAGCTCCAAACATTTCCACCTCCCCTCTTGAGCCTTTCTGCTTTCCCTACAGGTAGGGGCCAAATCATTACCAGATTACACAGAGTTCTGCCTCGCTTCTGCCTTCTAAACGTGACTCCCCCTCAAGCCTGCTTCTTCCCATCTAGCTTTTCATAGAGCATAGCTAAAGAGCTGGAAGGGATCTTATTGGTCATCCCCACCATTTTACAGAAGAAAAAACCGAGACCCAGATAAGTTAAGTTATTTGCTTAAAGCCTCACAGATAGTAAGCATCAAATGTGGGATTTGAACTCAAGTCCTTTATCTTCAGAGCCAGCAGATATGATCATTACACCATTAGGATTTCAGAAGTTCAAATGCATAGGCCGACTGTGAATTTGAAGGGCTGAATTCCAGAACTTTGCTATGTAGCTTACTTTGTACCAAATTGCCTCATGATCTGGGCCCTTTTCTTCTCTCTTCCCTGTAATCAAAATTGACCTCTTTTCTCTCCTATCCCTCAGAGTCCTCTATTTTTAAATGAATTAGTGGTTAAAAGGGACTAATATTTTTGCCCCTCCCAAGAAACACACTTCCATTTTCACAGAGGTCTCCTAGAGACAATGCCTTAATCCAAAAGCATGTCTTTACCACAGGAATTTGCAGTACTAAGTAGAAAAGATAAAGGAAGGAAGAAAGGAAGGAAAGAAGGAGGGAGGGAGGGAGGAAGGGAAGGAAGGAAAGAAGGAGGGAGGAAGGGAAGGAAGAAAGGAGGGAGGAAGGGAAGGAAGAGAGAAGGAAGGAGGGAGGGAAGGAAGGAGAGAAGGAAGGAGGGAGGAAGGGAAGGAAGAGAGAAGGAAGGAGGGAGGGAAGGAAGGAGAGAAGGAAGGAGGGAGAGAAGGAAGGAGGGAGGGAAGGAGGGAGGGAAGGAAGGGTAACATTCATGATCCATGAAGGGAGAAAAGATAATAGAAAAGGAAAAAAGGAAAGGAAAAGAAAAGAGATAGTCTTGTATAATGGAGAAAGCAGTAGTTGTGGTGTCAAAAGACCCAAGTTCAAATCTTAACTTGGATACTTACAAATGTGACCTTGAATAAATTAGTCAGTTGACAAGTATTTATTAAGTACCTACCATGTACCAGGCACAGGGGGTAGATACTGGAGCTATAAAAACAAAAATAATCCAATTCCTGCCCTTCAGAAGCTTACACATTCTACTAGGGGAAACCTTATCTGCAAATACAAAGTGTATGAGAGGTAAATACAAAGTAACTTGGTGAGGCAATAGTAATTAGGAGGTGGGATGGGGCAGGGATGGGGAGAGAGGAAGAAGGAAACATTTTGTACAGAAAGTGGCCCTTTAACTGAACTTTGAAAAGAATTAATTACTGGAAGAGGGAGAGGTCTGGGGATATACCAGATAGCTATCTGGCTTTGAAGTGAAGAAGAACTGGTTTTGGGTCCTTGTTCTGGTATATATATGTATTCACCATGTGACTTTGGGTAAGTCACTTAACTTCTCTGAAACTCTGGTTTCTCATCTGTAAAATGAGAGGGCTGGGCTAAGAGACCTCTGAGGTCCATTCCAACTCTGGCTCTGTGATCCCTAAGCTCATAGAAATCTGCCAAAACACACCAAAGAGGAAGCTGGAACATTGTAACCAGGGGAAAGGGCAGGTAGGCCAGTGTGGCTAGAATGGAGGATGGATGAAGATGAATGAATAATGTGTACTAAGCCTGGAAAAGTCGACAGGAATGATATCATGATGAGCTTTAACTGACAAACAGAGGCATTTATATTCTCTCTTGAGGCAATAGAGGGTTATCAGAGCTTTCTGAGGGCAGCTTGGTAGCCAGAGTGCCAGACCTGCAGTCAGGAACATTCATCTTCCTGAGTTCAAATTTGTCCTCAGATACTTAAAGTCTGTGTGACCCTGGGCCAGTCACTTAAACCTGTTTGCCTCAGTTTCCTCATCTGTCAAAAGCACTGGAGAAAGAAATGACAAACCACTCTAGAATCTCTACCAAGAAAACCCCAAATGGGGTCACAAAGAGCTGAACACAACCCCCAAATGACTGAACAGAGCTTTCTGACTAGAGGAGTGACCTGAGCTTCACGTATGTCACGTTGGCAGCTGTATGGAGAATGGATTAGAAATGGCAGACTTGTGACAAGAGAAACCAATGAGGCTATTGTGACAGTCCAGCTAAGAGGGGATGAGGATCAAGTGGGGGTCATGGTTGTTTGAGTAGAGAGAAGGGGACAGATGTGAGAGAGGGTGCAGGAATAGACTTAGCCAAACTTGAAAACTGAGCAGATAGGAGAGCGGAAGGACAATGTGGGTATTTGGTTTTCTTGATTAGGCAGAATTTTGTTTTTGTTTTAAACCCTTGTCTTCTTAGAATCAATATTAAGTATCTGTTCCAAGGCAGAAGAGCAGGAAAGACTAGACAATTGGGAGTAAGTGACTTGCCCAGGGTCACACAGTTAGGAAGTGTCTGAGGTCAGATGTGAGCCCAGGACCTCCCCATCCGCTAGGCCAGGCTCTCCATCCGCCGAGCTGCCTAGCTGCCCTGGTTATACATGTTTCTTACAAAGATTTCTTTTTCTTTTTCTCTTTCAGATTGGGCAGGCAGGAGGGAAAAGAAACAAATGCTTATGTTGCTCCATAAAATGAAAGACAATTAAAAAATTAAGTCAAGGATGACTTCCAGGTTACAAACCCAGGATGACGGCACTCTGCTCTGGACAGAAGTGGGGAAGCTGGAAAGGGTATGGATTTGGGAAGAGAGAGGATGAGTTCTGCTTTGGACACAACGAGTTTCAGATGCCTATGGGACACCCAATGAGAATATCCAATCAGCACTTTTCAATCTGGGCCTAAAGCTCAGGAGAGAGACGAGGGATGGTTGTATAAATCTGAGAGTCATCTGCACCAGTGTGATAAATGAACTTCTGGGAGCAGATGTGATTCTAGAAGGCTTAGGACAAAGCCTTGGTAGACTCTCTACCTTCCCTACATTTGGGGATGATGGATGAGAATCTAGCACAGTGGTTCCCAAAGTGGGTGCTACTGCCCCCTGGTGGGTGCTGCAGTGATCCAGGGAGGCGGTGATGGCCACAGGTGCATTTATCTTTCCTATTAATTGCTATTAAAATTTTTTAAAAATTAATTTCCAGGGGCGCTAAGTAATATTTTTTCTGGAAAGGGGGCAGTAGGCCAAAAAAGTTTGGGAACCACTGATCTAGCAGATAGGAGGAGAACCTCTTGGACCCTCTGTGTGATGATCTGAAAAATGGAGAAAACACTTGACTATTTACAGTATTTTGTAAACTTTCGACCACTGAATAAATAGGAATTATTAGAAAGGAAGAACTTTTGAAATAGCTAGCACAGTAAAGAGAGAGCCAGATCTGAAGTTGGGAGACTCCTGGATTCAAATCTGACCTCAGATACTTCCTAGCTATGTAACCTTGGGCAAGTCACTTAATCCTGTTTGCCTAGCCCTTTCTAGTCTTCTGTTTTAGAATTAATACTAAAATAAAAGGCCAGGGTTTTAAAAAGAAAGAAAAGAATGTTGACTGAAAAGGTTGCTCGAAAGCATTTTATTTTGCTAAAGGGAGGGGACAAAACTTGATGGGAGTGCCTTTACCTTTAAGAATTTCATAAATTCCCTGGGTCAGTTAGCCTGAGATAGAGCTGGTGCCCTCCTGCCTGGAGGTAGGGAGTACTTTAGGAGCTGAGAAAATCCAGGAACTGAGCTGGCTCAGAATCCATCAGTGAGGATATTATCAAAAAGGCCAGGATACAATGGGTTCCCTCTGTACCTCCCTGCACCCCGGTGCGTACCCCTCCCTGAAAAACTCTAAGATCCAAGTGGGCCCTGTCTGCAGCCCCTCCCTGGCCTCTGCTTCCAGACAGCAGCCAATTCTCTATCTCCCATCTTCCTCTCTCCCCATTAGGGCAGGCGAGGCCATTCATCACTGTGTGGGGATGATGATGTCACAACTGCGGGCCTAAATGTACAGAGGATAACTACTGCAACCCGACCGAGATGCTAAATCATTCATAGAATGGAGAGTCAGCCTGTGGCAGCAGATTTACAGGGGAGGAAATGCCTGAGGGAGTCACAGAAATCAATTCCTTAAAGAGACCCCCATCAACCGGCAGGTGCTTTTGGGAAACAGACAAAGTCACACACCACTCAAATGGCAGGTGTGGAGGATTCCTTCCATGGGAAGGAAAATTCTCTCTCAAGAAGGATTCAGAACTCAGAATAGCTCACTGGGTTCATGTTTATAGCACACTTGACCATTTAGATGGAATTTTACAGTTGGCAAAGCACAACAATTCTGAGAGATAGCATTGTCATCCCCATTTTACAGAAGAAAAAATCGAGGCTCAGAGAGATTATATCACTGGCCTTCAGCCATACAGCTAGCAAGTGGCAAGGCTGTGTCTTGAACTCTTCTGATCCAGGCTGTTTTCACTTCTCTATTGGGAAAGAGAATTAGAAAGAGGAAGTTTTCCCTTTTGGCATTCCCACAGTTGGGGTGGAGATGCACCCAGATAGGGTACAAATATAATCTCTGACGCACCTTCCTCCCAACTTCTGTCACCTTTAGTACCCTGAACAGGCATGTCTGTCAGTTTGGGAGCTTACAAAGGGGCATAACCTGGGTTCGCATCTGGCCTTTGATGATGGCTAGTTATGGAATCCTGGGCTTCAGTTTCCTTATCTGTAAAATGGAGAGGTTGGACAAATGACCCCTGAGGTACCTTGCAGCTCTAGAGAGCCTATGATCATCTTATGAGTTTGTTGTCTATCTTAGTTTCATCTTTTAATGGCTATCACCTCTCCTGCATCCCTCCTCTACTTCTGCATCCTCCTCCCCTAGACTCCAGCCCTCCCACCCCGGGCACACCATGCACCATGGTGACCAATAGGACATAGACGTGCACACCTACTCTTGATCCCTAAAGGAATGGGTCTGTCTGCTTTCCCTGCTGGGTTGTATTGGCTGGCAGAGCATTGGTATAGGAGGGGTCAACACAGACAGATGGCATCGAAGTGGAATATTTTAGTCTATGACTCAGAATGCTCTAATTCTCTTCTGGGAGAGTATCACCACTGGGATGCAATTCAAAGAAGTACTCTGTCTACACTGAGTTAAATAAGGAAGAAAGATGAGAAATGGGTTCCCTTACACAAGACCCTCTATATAAGTCAGCACGATCAATCTAGTAGCCCTACTTTACCTACGTCACCAGGAAGAGGGCTGCCCAAAGTTTAGGGGATTTGCTGGAAGGATACTGACCATTTATGAGTATCTTTGTCATGAGGAATCTACATACACCCAGAGCTTGTCTCCAGCCTAGAGTGCTGGTATGTGTCCACTGTTTGCCTTACATATGGGGGAGCTGGCTGGTACAGTGTCTAGAGTTCCAGGAAGGTCTGAATTCAAATTTGGCCTCAAAAATTCACTAGCTATGTGACCCTGGGCAAGTCACTTCACCATGTTTGACTCAGTTTCTTCATTGGTAAAATGAATTGGAGAAGGAAATGGCAGACCATTCCAATATCTTTGCCAAGAAAAGCCCAAATATGGTCACAAAGAGTTAGATATGACTGAAAACGATTGAACAACAACAAAATGAACAAAGAAGACTGAGTCTAAAGGATCCTCAAGAGGGCATGTCTGTGAGTCTAGTGGTACAAATGAATGGACATCAGCATTCTGAAGAGAAACAGCTATATTAATATATTATATATTATATATGTGCACTTGGATGTGACTTGCATGATGGGAGCATGGCTTTGAAGGAAGGTCAGTCTGAAAGTCCTTCCAAGGAAGGTTTCCCTTCTCTCTGTGTGTGTTGTGGTGTGTATGTCTACACAGCAAATAATTCTGTTTGGTGGCTGGCATTCAAGTACCACTTCCATCACTTTACTCCTCTAAGGCTCTCACTGAGGGGGACAGATTTGATCTTTTCAGGTTCTAATACTCTAGGACAATGATGGCAAACTTATGGTACAGGTGCCAAAGATAACATGCAGAGTGCCCTCAGTGGGCATGCAGGCCACACTATTCCCCATCCCCCTGCCCCCAGAGTCTGTTACTAGAAAGGCAGAGAGCTTTGGGTGGAGCTGCTCCCATCCCCCCTCTCCATCACACCTGATGACATTTTCCCACATTACCCACCCCTCTGCCCAGCAGCCCAATGGGAGTGCACAGTGCATAAGGTAGGTGACTCAGAGGCAGCAGAGCTGGAGGGGAGCAGGGTGCTCAGGCCATTCCCCTTCCCCTCTCCACACATGCCTCTCAACACCAGTCCCTCTGCCTAGCAGCCCAATGGGCGTGCTTCCTCTCTCCCCTATCTGCAGTAAGGAGATGGGGGTGGGGCATGGCATTCTGGTCTCTGGGGGGCATGGTGTGGCACTCAGTCTCTGGTAGGGGGGCTGGCATGGCACTTGGTCTAGGGGGTGGGCCCTGACACTCCATCTCCAAAAGGTTCGCCATCACTGCTCTAGGAGTTCACAGGAGGAAGAGATCTGGGAAGCCTGGGACTGATGAGGAAAGATGTGCATAGATGTGGGATCTGAGCCAAATCTTATGAATCGGTGAGAGGGAAGCAACTTGGAAGGTAGATGGCCACAATAAGGGAAGGTAGGAGGAAGTCTGATTAGGGGAGCAGATGATTCATAGAAGTACTAATGGAAGGGGGCAACTGGGTAGTTCAATGGATTGGGAGCTAGACCTAGAGATGCGAGTTTCTAGGTTCAAATCTGGCCTCAGACACTTCCTAACTGTGTGACCCTGGGCAAGTTACTTAACCCCTATTACCTAGCCCTTACCATTCTTCTGCCTTACAACCAATACACAGTATTGATTCTAAGATGGAAGATGAGTGTTAAAAAAAAAAAAAAAAAAAGCACTAATGGGAAAAGAATATCTGAAAGGGAAGGAGGTTAGATCTTGGAGTTTTCTATCACTTAACCCTGTTTGCCTCAATTTCCTCATCTGCAAAATTAACTGGAGGAGGAAATAGCAAACTAATCCAGGATCTTTGCCACAAAAAAAGAGCCCAAATGAGGTCATGAGGAGTCAGACGGGACTGAAAAAAGACTGAATGACAACAACAACAAAAGTGGAAAAAGTGATGGGTTTGGAGTCAGAGGTCCAGGGTTCGTATCTCAAGTCGGCCACTTACTATCAGTGTGATCTTAAGCAAGTTGCCCAATCTCTCTAGGTCTCAGTTGACTAATTTGTAAAATGAGGAGTTTGGACTACATAGTCTCTAAATTTCCCTCCAGCTTTAAGTTTCAGATCCTATGACTCCAAGGTCCCTTCCAGATCTAAATCAACAATCCTCTAAGTTGTAAACAGATTGAGTACTGCTTTAGGGAGGAGAGTGTTCCCACACTGGGAGCTCCCTACAATGATGAAATGGAAAGTCCTTTGAGTGTCTTTGAGTCTACATATACTAACAATTCATATTTCTTTGCCCTCACAGCAAGCCTGTGAGGTGGGTAATGTTTTGGGGCTTGGGGTCTGTACCTGTGTGGCGTTCCCAGTAAGGAAACTCCCTCTACTAATGCAGATTGACCCTTGTTCTGCATTCTGTGGCCTTAGAGGGGTGCTTAGGGCCCTGAGAGGTTAAGTGATTTAATCCATGTCACTATATGTCACAACATGTATCAGAGACAGGACTTGAACTCAGGCTGGTTTCTAGATAATATTGTGTTTTGCCATTTACTTTATATATTATTATACCCATCTTCAAAGAGGAAGAAACTGATGCTCAGGAAGGCAAAACCATCTCATGCCTATTAACACAGTTCTTCTTCTGACTAAGGTTCTTTCCATTATAACTGACCACGAGGCCTATGTACACATAATATATTTATTTCTTTTTTTAAACCTTTACCTTCTATCTTAGAACCAGTTCTAAGACAGAAAAGCAGTAAGGGCTAGGCAATCAGTTAGTTAAGTGACTTGCCTAGGGTCACAGTGCTGGGAAGTGTCTGAGGCCAGATTTGAACCCAGGTCCTCCCAATTCCAGGCTTGATGCTCTAACCTCTATGCTACCTACCCCAAAAAGCTATATTTCTAATTAAATACTACTATAATAATGCTGCCATAGATAGAGGTCATATGTAAGGTCCTATTCCCTTAAAATACCAGATTCAATTGGTATAATGGTGGCAGTTTTGTCGTTCAGTCGTATCTAATTCTTAGTGACCCCATATGGAGTTTTCTTGGCAAAAATACTGGAGTGGTTGGCCATTTCCTTCTCTGGCTCATTTTATAGATGAGGAAACTGAGGCCAACAGGGTCAAGTGTCTTGCCCAGGCTCATGCAGCTAGTGAGTATTTGAGGCCATATTTGAACTCAGAAAGAGGAGTCTTCTTGACTTCAGACCTGGCACTCTATCCACTGTGCCACCTAGCCACCCCGGGCATATCAGTAGTCAAGAGAAATTAAAAATCTGTAGCACTTGGAGGTTTACAAAGTACAACAAACCTGTGGGTTATGAAGAGAAAGAATAGTGTCCTTATTTTATGGATGAGGAGACTGAGGTTCAGGAGCTTGCAAAGCCTCAGATCCAGTATTTGAACCCAGAGCCAGCTCTCTGCCCCATCACACCATACTGCCTTTGACATAAGGGCAATGGAAAGGTCTATGGAAAGGATCCTATTGACCCACTAGCAGCAGGAGAGGAACCAAATGAGTGGCTGTACTCAGATGAATTGTAATTACTTTCTCTGGGTCCCTTTTGGACAGCATCAGGACCAGCTCAGGTTAGGGATGTAAAAACTAGTCCTAAAAGAGACTTTGGGTAATAATTGTGAATTACCACCCAGAGAGCAGGTCAGAACGACGTTAATTCTTGGAGCAGCTAGGTGGCTCAATGGATAGAAAGCCAGGTCTAGAGACCGGAGGTCCTGGGTTCAAGTGTGACCTGATACTTCCCAGCTGTGTGACCCTGGGCAAGCCATTTAACCCCAATTGGAATGGAATGGAGATTTAGCATTGATTCAGAGACAGAAGGTAAAGGAAGGATTTTAAAAATGTAATTCTCCATAGCTTTCTTTGCTCTTCAGTACTTTTCCATCTTCCTCCACTCCTGGCCACAGACCAACCTTTTCCTTCTCTTCTCTCCTCTCCAGTAGCCTTCCTCCCTGGCTCCTCCCACTCCTTTTCTCTTTTCTCCACCCAGCTTTTCTCCCCTGGGCAGTGAGTCTGGTGATGATGGCGGTGATGGTGATGGCAACAGAAACTCCTCCCTGGATCCCAAGGGGGCTCCATGCTCAGCAAAAGCCCTGCCTTACTCCCCCATTCCCTCCTCCTCACAGATGTTTCCTTTGGAAAAAGACTCCTCAGAGACGTGCAGCCCTTTCACTGAGGCCAATGTCCTCCCCTGCGACAGAGGTGGGGGGCGGGGACTAAGGCAGAAGAGGGAAGGGTACACTAGGGAAGCAGCGGGCATTGCCCCTGAGGGTCACAGTAAGGATGACCAAATAAGTTTCAGGCTCCTTTCAAGTTTCTTCTCTCTGCGTTTGTTCTTTCCAGTCTGTTTCCAGCTCTCTTTCAGCCTGGGGCGGGGGTGGGGGAAATGACCCCACCAGAGTGACCCCCGGACAGTAGGTTGGGTATCTGGCATTGCTTTTCCAAATTCAGTGGAATTCCTCTTAGGGGATGCCTGAACTAGCAGTAGAGTCAGAGTCGGGAGCTCTCCTCGGTGGACCCAAAAGGACTCCAAAGGACCTGCCTTCCTCTCTCTCCCCTCCTCACCCTAGTCATCTCCGTGCAAACCTGCAGTGAGAGGGCCACATCTAGCGAGGTGGGCGCGATATCCCTCCTAGAATCCCCAGGGCAGGGTGGCTGCGACGGGAGGGAAGGTTCTGTGTTCCAGACAGACACGGAGAACACAGGACTCCTCATCAAAGAGATGAGACAGAAATAGAGAATGGGAGATGCGAGAACCCCAGCGCCACTTCCAACGACAGTGAGTAGGTGCTCGGGTTTGAAGGCACTATATCGGACGGCGGAGGGAAAAGAGGCAACTATGGTCTCACTCTCTTTAGTAGATCGCCACGGTCTTCGAGGACAGAAAGCGCACGCTCCATGGCGATCTCCTGCACTGTATCTTGCACTGGTGCTCAATAAATGTGTTGTAAGTGTTTTATTAGTTGTTCGGTTTTTTTAAATCAACAAATAAAACCCAAACCAACCCAGCTCTCTGGTATTGTCCCTACACCTCAGCTAAGGAGTTGGAGGACCGGGAGGTAACTGATAATCGTCCGCTAAATAACTGCTTGTAGAATGAATGAATGAATGAATGAATGAATGAATGAATGAATGAATGAATGAATGAATGAATGAATGAATGATGCCGCGTGCTGGCACGAGCGTGAGCACAGAATTGTTGGCTTTCGATTCCGAGGCGAATGAGCTGGCAGCCCATACAGGCCCCCCGCGTCTTTCCTAGCAGCGGAATTTCGTCCTACCCCCAAAGGGGTCACACGTGGTGCTGCTTCCCTCCCACAAGTAGAGACGGACAGTGCCTCTCCGTGGCCCTCAGGCGGAAATCAGAGTGCAGACCAGGCTCCCCCAGGCTGCTGGGGGATAAATACATACAGATCAACACCTGAACTTCTGGGCCGGACTCGCCCCCGCCCATCCTTCCTCCCGATGCTGCACTTTCTTTTTAACGTCCCCAAAGTGAGGGAAGTCAGGGCCATTCCAGGGGCGTGGACACTGTAAAGTGGGCCGACTAGAATGCGAGGTTCTCCCTGCTACCTGCACTTCCATCTCCTCCAGATCCCGGCTGCAGAGTGGGGGAGGGGAGAGGATTGAGGAGGAATGAGCGCCAGGGGCGGTCACGCCAAACCACGAGAGGCCAGGAAAGGGACCCCCACTCCACCGCCGCCCCAACCAACTGGCTACGGGAAACGGTCCCCTTCGCCCTGTATATTGTTGTTCCTATTACGATTATAGCTAGCATTCCTGCCTTATTGATCTGCGTGTATCCCGGGGCGCCTAGCCCGATGCTCTGCACAGAGTAGGCTTTTCCCCCCTTCCGGTGGCTAAATTGAATTAAACCATTTTCGTTCTCCCGGGGATTTCGTGGCCCCACGGTTCCTGGCCACGTGCAGCTCTCTCCATCTCCCGGAATCCTGCACCTCCCTGACTGTCCGAAGCAGTCCAGCTTTGGGTCTGGTGAAGGACCCAGCCCTGGACCCAGCCCTAAGGTGTCTTTTGGGTCCCGCAGGAAAACCTGGCCACGTCCAGGGCAGGGAACTCTATCGGTCTGTCAGAGTCATGGGACCTGCTCTTCTCTCCCCTTGAGCCCAACACTCTCGCTACCTCCCCTCAGACCCCGGCGCTGTCTCTTTCCTCCTTTCCCCGGGCCTTCTCTCTCCTCGCCCTCCTGATGACAACGAAAGGTCAAACTCTGCGCGGAAGGGGAGAGAAAAGGGCCGTAGAACGCCCTCCCTGTGCCTCTTCCGAACGCTGGCCTAGGTCCGAGTCCCCAAACTCCCGATCTGTCTGCTTGCAGCTCTGGGTCTTGGGCCCTTGGGGAGGTTGTCCTCAGCACCCTGAGAACGGAAACTCACCAAGCGCTAGGGAAGACGGGAAGCACAGGGTGCCACCTTTAGACAGCGACCATTGAGGTGATGGAGATTATTAAAGCCGGCACCTATTCATTTAACACCCCCCACCCAAGACTTCAGAACTTGGGAGCTGCATGGACTCTTACAGTACTACCTGCCACCCTTCGGGTTACTGTCAAGAACAGAGGGAATTCACAACCACTTCACTGAGAATCTCGCAGCATCCCCCTCTTATAAAGATTCTTTTAGGGATTCGAATACATTCCGGCTCAAATCCTGACCCGGCCTCTCCTTCTTCCTTCTTCCCCTCAACCAAACCAAACATAACCTAACAACTGTGGAGAGCAGAAGCTTGCTCTAACTTGGTTAATCTCCCAAGCTGCTATTAGTCCTAGCGGCTAACATCAGCTGCTACTTTTTGCCTGGGTCAGTATTCTCTCCTTCTATAGATCTCCACCCCTTCATGCCTTAGATTTAGACTGTTGCTTGGAGCAGGACGGGAGGAAAAAGGAAGGGACTCATTCCCTCGGTAACCATCCTTGGGTGATGAGCCTCTCCAGTTTTAACTAGACTAGTCCTCTGCTGGCTAGATGTTGTCCATTGATGGGCTTCTTTCCAATCTAGTGGGATCGGCCAGCTTGCTCTCTGCCCACAAAATATTTGAGAAGCTGGGGGTCCTTGCTTCTGTGGCTATGTACAGCTTTGGAGGAAAACTTTGGAAGAAGGAGGGAAATGCAGCATATTTCAAGAATAAATGGATTTTTTACAAATCCCTATTATGATCAAAACGTTCATCTTTACATCATCAGGCAATGTTAGATGCAAAGTAGAAGACCCGATTCAAAAAATGAGGCAGAGCAAAGTGAAGCTAAATTCTCTGTTTTGATACCAGTGGTTTCTCTTACACTAATTTCTTTTGACCTCTCACAGCTCTGAAGTTAGGCCATAACACAGAGCCCCAGGGAGCCCCGAGATAAGATGCTTATGCTTAATGAATCACTTTTAGAGATGTTTCTGTGTCAGTTGGGTCCCTATGAAGTGGGTATACCCTACTTATACCAGGACAGGTATGCCTTTCCTCCCATTTTACAGAAGAGAGAATTGAGGTCTGGAGAGGCTAACCCAGTCTTTCAAGGTCCCAGGGCTAGGTAAGGACCATAAAAATTTTTTTTATTAATTGGCTACTCTGGGCTGGACACTGTACCAAGTGTTGGGCTTACGAAAAGAGGCAGAAGAGAGTCCTTGCCTTCAAGAAGCTTACAGTGCAAGGGAGAGTATTTGGTCCTCCTATGTCACCTGCGATTCCTGTTCCCAAAGACTTGGCAGGAATTGGTGATAAACATCATTGTTTCCTCAAACCACTGACAGTCTGGTATTCCTAAATCACATATAAATTGGAATCTTTATAAAGAATCACAGATTGAAAGCTGAGACTTCAAACATGGGTCATCTAGTCCATCCCACTTTATGGATGAAGAAACTGAGGTCCAGGGACGCTATGTGCCTCACCCAAGGTCATATAGATAATATCAGAGGTAGGTCCTCTGTTAGGGTTCTTTCATCCAGTCTCTCTCTTTATCTGTCTCTCTGTTCCTCCTCCTCCTCCTCCTCCTCCTCCTCCTCCTCCTCCTCCTCCTCCTCCTCCTCCTCCTCCTCCTCCTCCTCCT
>NC_058134.1:122287271-122305523 GCF_016433145.1 Gracilinanus agilis
TCCTTCTTCTTCTTCTTCTTCCCCCCTCCTCTTCTCTCCCACCCATTCTTCCTTCAAAAACCCTTATTCACCTCTAAGAGAGAAGGGCAAGGACTAGGCAAATGGGCTAAAGGTGACTTGCCCAAAGTCACACAGCTAGGACATGTCGGAGGCCAGTTTTGAAGCCAGGTCTTCCTCACGTCAGTTCTGTCATCCACTGTGCCACCTAACTGCCCCCTTTCATCTCGTTCCTAGCTTAACCATAGGAAGGTTTTGGTAGTTTCTTGTTCTTGGCTATCACCCCCCCCCCTCCCCCATGATCAGAATGTGTCAAGACTGGATTTGCCTGTGCAATATAAAAAAATAAAATAAGAGTAGTACTGACCTCCTGTGCCCAGAGAGACAGATAAAGGAGAAAGCCCGAGATCTTCATCCCCTGCTGGAAGAATCCCAGCTTTTGAAGACTCAAGAGGAAAAAAGAAAACAAAACATTTGGAACCTCTTGGTCTGCTATCAATCCCATTTTCCCAGTGGCCCCTGTCCTGTCCCACACATCCCTGATCGAATGACCCTCTGCCACAGATTTTCTTGAATTAAGACCGACTCTGGGGCCCACCCTGCGGACCTAGCATAATTCTCTCAGCCCCTTGTCCACCAGAAAATAAGAGGGGGTGGGGTGGTGGTGCGGAAGGGTAAATGTCATCGTCTGGAAGAAAGAGAGAGCCTGGAGTTGGGGAAGGGAATGCAAGGAGGAAAGCTTTCCAGATAGGGTGGGAGCTGGGCTGGAGGGAAGGAAGGAGAAAAGGCAGATTAAAGAGAAGGAACGAGAAATGTAAGAGAAAGAATGAAAGAAATTCCCTGTATGCCTGCAACAGAGGTCTAGAGGCAGAGTGGTTCTGGGGACTAGCTCAGGCAAATGAAAGTAAGAGGTGAAGGAGCTAGAAGCCGGTCTTTGGAGGTAGCTACAGGAACCGGGGGCACAATGGCCAGGGATTCTGGAGAGCTCTGTGGAGCTCTATACTTGGCCTGTGGATCGGGACTCGTTTGCGGAGAGACACTGGAAGGGCCAGAAGCTGCTTGGGGTTGGGTGGGCTGAGGGGAGGGTGGAGAAAGATGTCAGGAAGAGCTGGAAGGATGATGGAAGCGCCAAACAGAGATGGACCGACGTAAACGTTGGTGTAAGAAGCCTGAGGCAGGAGGAGGGAGCTGGCAGAAACCCGAAGGCTGGACCCCCACCCCAAGTACACACCCCGCAGTAAGAGATCTGGGATATCGGGTCCCTCCTGTGTCAGCGCCCAGTCCGACAATACCGCCTCCCCCCACTCGCGTCTCCCTTAACGAGGTCCGGTTACCGGCCTGGTCCTTGTAGATCTGAAATATGCATGAGGCCCCCTTCCTTCCGACTGAGGTTTCAGTCCCCCACCCCGAGTAAGAGAGAAAGAAGGGGGAGGAGGGGCGTTATAGGGAGGCTACAGTCTGACAAGCAAGCGGGCTGGAGAGGGCGGAGGCAGTCATTGCGTTCACTTGGGCCGCAATATCCCCATCCCCCGGGTGGCGGTGTTGGGCGGGGAGGGGGGAGAGAAGGGGGAAACCGAGGCTCCGCTTTCAGAAGAGCCTTTAAGAAAAGCTGGAAATCGGATCCTTCTCCTAGGCGCCCCTCCTTCATAGCCCTCCCCCCTCCAGTGCTGCCAGGCCTGGCCACCCCCCGGATCGAATGAGCCAAGCTGGGCCCAGCTCTTCGGCTCCTCTTTCTCCCAGCTCGGTGTCTGGTTCTCGACAGCAGGTGAATGGGATCTGGGGGCCAGGGCGGGGCAGCCGGGGGCGGGGCCCCGCGCTATATAGGGGCCCAGCCGAGCCTGTGAGGGACAGATCCCACCGGCCTTACTCTTGGGGTGCCCGGACTCCATTCTCAATTCCCAGAGGGAATTGGACTCAGACACTGTCTACTACTTGAGCCCCGCCCCAGCTCCCCCACCCACCCACCCACCCAGGACTCTGGGGAACTGACTGCAGAGACCAGGTAGGGCGAGGCAAGGAGAGAGAAAAGCCGGGGTAGGGGGTGGGGGGGTGGAGTAGGGACCCGTCATCCGTAGCGAGAGAACTAAACGTCTGGGGCTGAGACCAAGGCAAGAACCCGGGCCTCGACGATAAATGGGATCCTCGGGGAAAGTTAGTTTCGGGTTTAGAGAGGAAGGGAAGCTCGATCTCTCGGGTCTTGAGCTGGTTCCCCAGGTAGGAGCCATCCTTTGCCGTGGGCGAGATGAGGTGGGAACAAGCAGCAAGGTGAGCAGAAGGGTGATTGTTGCAGGGCCACTCTCCTGGTGCTCTTCCTTTGCTCAATCCCCTCTTATTTCCTCCTTCTGCCTCAGGCTTGGACTCTTCCTCCCTTTTCTCTCTCTTTCCTTCCCTACTCTGTTTCTGCTCCCCTAACACCCCGTTTCGGCTTTTCTCCTGGCAGTTCTGTCTTGCTCTCCCACCACTAGTCCAGGGCCTCATCTCTGGGTCCCCCTTCTTTTTCTCTCCGTCTCCCCCTCCCCCCAGTCAACTCCCTGAACACACCAAGGTGATGCTGCCCTAAGCCTAACTACCCTCCCTGCCTCTCCTCTCTTCTAACCTAACCCTACTCTATTCTTGTGCTGGGGTTGGGTCTTCAATAACCTCACTCTTAGGACCTAGAAATCAAGGCCCTCCTGTGGGGGTGAGGGAGAGAACGGGGCTTTGAAGGAACCTGAATTAAGGATGGGGGGTGAGTGGGGGGAACTGGATTCTCCCCCAGGCATGTTTCTCCTTGCTCTCTCCCTAGCCCCGCCCTTGGACCATCTGGATGGGAGACACTCGATCCTCAGCGCACCCCCCCTCCAACTCCCACCCTAAAATTGCTCCTCCCAGCCATGGATTGGGATTCACTTTTGTTTCTCTTTTCCTCTCCCCTCACCCCAGTCCCCCGCCTGGCCTCCTCTTCCCCTCCCGGACTCGCAATTCATAAGATTTAGATTTGGTGGAGGAATCGCGCACTCAAGCCAGGGTGGGGGGAAGCCATGTATAAAAAGGAAGACCTGGCGAGGTAGGGATTAATCTGTTTTAATCTGGACTGGAAATGCGGCTGCCAATTTACAGGTCTCTGTCTTCACTCTTTCCATCTCTTGTCATTCTTGCCTTTTTCTCTCCTTTCCCCCACTCTCCTCCTCCCCACAGTGGTTAGGAAGTTCGGTGTTAGAGTGGTTGGAGTTCGTTGAAAGTTGGGGTGCTCCGCATGGGGTTATGGAGGGGGCGCCAGAAAGGCTTCGATGACAGACTGAGACATCTAGGAACTAGGGGCAAAGAGGAACCTGAGTGTGTGAAAAAAGAGTTGGGGCGGTAGAGTCCAGGATGGGGAAGGGAGTATCGAGGAAGGGCAGTTCAGCTGATGACAGCGCAGAAGGGGAGCAGAGGAGGTATGTGTATTTGGGGGTGTAGCTATCTCAGAGCGCATCCCTTAAATCCCCCGGAATTCTCCTCCCTCCCCTGATGGGAGGCGCGGAAGGATCTAATCTGAGTCTGCACCCCAGAGTCTCGGAGTAAGCCCCGCCCCTGGCCCTCCCCCTTCCCCGGGGAGTTACTGCGGCAAAGAGTCAGGGAGAGGGAGGGGAGGAAGCGGGCGGGGGGGATCAGAGCGGGTCTGGGGGCGGCTCCCCCTCTTCGTTCCCCTCCCCCTTTCCGGGACAGGCCGCCTTTGTTCCCGGAGGCGGCTATGGTGAGACACCTGTGTGACTGAGCTAGCTGGGCAGGTGATGGTGGTGGGTGCTGACATGGTTACCCCAGAGTGAGACGGCCGCCTCAAGCCGGGAGTCCGAAAAAGGCCAAATCTTTTTGCTCTCTTATTGGGTGAGGGGGTGTCCAGGTCTCCATCTACCTACCTACACTTCCCTTCTCCTCCCCTGCCTCTTGTTTCCGGCTCTCCAAGCGCGTTACACACCTTTGCTCCCTTCTGGCGCCGGAGATCTGTATGGCTGGTTGGAAGAGGAAAATGCCAGCGAACAGTCAGCCCCTGCCCTTTCTGGGGGAGAGGGGATGGGAGGTAACGGGGAGGTAGGACGCAGGAGAGAAGGTTCCCAGGTTCTCAGACTAGTCTTCCAAGCAGATAGGACCTGGGGCCTCCTGAGCTCTCCAGCAGCCGGCGGATCGGGGCCAGGCCCCGGCCTGAGAGGTGCAGGAGCCACATTCACATTCAAGGTGAATCATCCTTCCCTCCCTCTTCTCCCCTCCCCTAGTCTCTCCTTTCCTCCCTTCCTCTTCTCTCCCCTCCCCTTTTCTTTTCTCTTCTCCCCTCCCCCTTAGCAGCCCTCTCGTCCATCCCCGCCCCCCCTCCCAGCCCCACCTTTGCTGCACCTGAACCAATGAGTGACCAGGGGGCGGTAAGGAAAGGCGGGTCCAGGAGCTTGGGGGCCCCGGTAAAATGATTACAGAGTCATTATCTTCTCACTCTGTCTGTCCCGGCGCGCCAGCCGCCTTTCTCTCTGAAGCTCCCCGGGAAGAGATCCAGTAGAGCGACCTGGATGTCGTCGTCCACACCCTTGCTCTGTGGGCCTCATTCTTCCTTATACCTAACCCTACTTTCTTTGCTTCTAACTCTCACTCTTCTCCTTCCCTTTCTCTCAGGTTCCTGCGCTTCTCTCTGAATCTCCCCTAGTCTCCTCTTGCCTTTTTGCTCTCCCTGACTCCCTCCTCCCCACTACCCCCCCCGCCCCAGCCCCCGCGGAGGCGGCTCCTCAGGTAGCCCGGGCAGAGCCGCCCCCAGGCAAAGCTGTCACCCGACACCCAGGAAGAGCTCCCCATCCAGACTCCTCTTTGTTCCCCTGCCAAGAGAAGGGCTCGGAGCCGACTCCTCCTCCGGCTCCCGGGCCGGCGGAGGCTCGGATCTCAGGTGGGAGCGCTGGGGGGAGGGATGGGGGACAGGATGCGTCCCCAGTCAATCTCGTGAGGGACTTTATGCTCCCTTCTCCTCCCCTCCTTCGTTCACTCCCCCGGGCTGGGCCCTGAAGGTTCTTTGAGCTTTGGGATCCGCCCGAAACTGCGAACCTTGATTGAGCAACTCTGCGCACTCCTATTCACTTCTTAGTCGAAGCCCCCCGAATTCAGGCCGTTTGAGTTGCCTGCTTTTTGGTGGCGGTTTTGGCCTTTTTGGTTCGCTTTGGTTGCTTTTCTGTTTGGTTTTGTTTTCTCCCCGCGAGCAGAGAGCCCTGGAGCCTGGGCGCAGGTGAGTCTCCCGGGAGGGGGTGGGCGCGGGACCGGGCGGAGTCTGCCGGCCGTAGGGAGCTGGGAGGGGAGAGGAGGGCACGGGAAGCGAGGGAGGGGGAGAGACCAGGAAGACACAGGAAAAAGGAAACCCGGTGGGATGAGCGGCTGCGAGTTGGACTCAGTGCGGGGCGAGATTGGGAACGGGATCAAATTGACAAAAAAAAGAAAACAACAAGGTGGTGGGGGGTGGGGAGGATGGAAGGGGCTGGCTCTCAGGGAGGATGTGTGGGTCTCTGGAACGGTCTGGTTCACCGCTCTCTCTTCCAATCACTCCCCTTGTCTGCAATCTGGGCTAGAAAACTAGGCACGGGAGATGGGCCCTTAGACGGGGCGGGAGTAGAGTCAGACTGACTTTTCGGCTGGCTTTGTGTACGTTATAATATACCGGGTTCGTTTGTTGGGGGATAAACTGGGCGTAGGGTGTAGGGAGGCTATCTCGGAGGTGGAGCCATATCCGTATAGAAAATGAGCATATATCGAAGTACAATGTAATAGTAATGATATGGAATTTGGATTTGGGGTCCAGTGCCTTGGATTCTTCCCCAAATAGGCTATTTAGTACCTAAATGACCTTGGAAAATTACTTTACCTCTCGCTGGGCCCAAGAAATCCTCAGCTGTAAAACGAAAGGTTTCGATTAAATGGTCGTTACTAAATCTTGGGGAGCTGTCTAACAATTATCTTGTTCACCCAAGAATCGAAGTCACCTTGCTCTCCGCGAATTAGGAACCACAGTTACAGTCAGAGGGATGGGGGAGGGGGAGGTGCTGCTAAACGGCAAAGCAAATTGAGGCACAAGTTGCCGCAGTGGGTTGGGGATCGACGTGCAAGGAGCAGAGATTTGACTCGCCCGATGGGGTCGCGGTTGGCTGGGGGAAATTATTCTTGGCTTTTGTGGGGCGTGCAGCCCAGATCAGGAGAGAGGGGAGGATCTGGACTTCCCTCCAGCCCTCCCTTTGGCGGTCCTCAGCGAGGGGGAACGGAGCTGCAATGTATCCATGCCCCTTTCTCGAAGCATCACTGTTCCACCCCCCTACCCTTTTAGCTCTTCCGAGAACTGGGCGCCAGCTCCACCCTGCCCCTTGGGAAAGGAATCAGTCTTCTCGTCGCCCCTTCCTCCCCTCTTTCGTTTTGCTCTACTTCTGGGCAGCCCAGAGTGTATTTCAAATCCCAGCTCATCCTTCAGCTCCTCCCCTCCTTTCTTGGGAAAAAGAGTGACTTCTCTTTTTGTCCGGGGTGCTGGAAAAGGAGTGAATGCTGGGAGAAAACCCCCATCTCCAGAGCCACTGAGAGCTGTCCCGAGGCCCCAAGAAAAGATGCTAACCTCGACGGCTATATCTCAGGTTATCTGACTACTAGTGCAGTTACTGACTATAACTTGGGGAGGAGGAGGAGAGCCCAGGTAGAGAATCAGAACACTCGTGGGTTGGCGTGATCTTCTGGACCTCTAGGTGAGATCGAAGCAGATCCGTTAGTGTCTTTCCCACTCTGTTTTCGGATCTGGTCCAGAGCCAGAGCCTTCCTCCCCTTCGGCTTCCTAAATCTCATTTAGAAATAACCCTGGAGTGGGGGAAGGGAGAAATGGGGTGGAGAGCTCTTTAATCCTGGCTCAGGGAGATTAGACTAGGGGAGAGCAGACAGCGCCCGGATTAACCCTTTTCACCATCCGTTCCCTCCCCACCTCCAATCTCCATTTTCCTTCCTTCCCCTTAACCCCTCTCTGCTCTCGGGAAGTTAGAGGGACTGAGGGTCCACACTGCCCCGCGTGACTCTCTGCGGCTCAGAAAGCACACCGCGGACACGAAGCCCTGGGTCTTTTCCAGAGCCCAGCCTGGTTCTGAAATTCTTTCCCCAGCGGTTGGCATTGCGTCTATAGTTCCCACCTCCTCGCGTTTCGGCAGATCCCGGAGTCTAAACCGCAGGCTTTCGATACCTCCGAGGCACCCGAATGGTCCAGGGTCTCTGGGGTTCTCCAGGCGAGGTATCCCGTTTGAGGATCGGATTTCTCTCAGTTCTGCTGCTAAGCCCTCATCCTCATGATACCCTACCCTGAGACTCCCACTCTTGACCCTCCTGGGGAGCCATTAGCCTAGCCTGGGGTAACTCGGGGGAAACTCCTCACGGGCTAGTACGATTTTAAGAGATTTCGTTTTCTCTTTTCTACCGATGAGGCGGGATAACGGGGCTTGGAGGTAGGACAGTCCCTGCGGCTGGGGCCTGAGGCACCAGCGGGAGGCCGCTCAAAGGCTGTCCCTTCTTTAGTGCTCAGTGGATCTGACTGGGCTTTGATGTCCGTGACCTTCGCGCGGCTTTCTCGGAACCGAGCCCAGCACTCCTGCGGCCGAACTGTCCCGAGCTATCTGGGGGAGGGAGGCGCTGTCCATCTAGCTACCCGCAGGCCGGACACCCAAAGCAGAGAAGGCCCCAGGTTTGGTCCCTGGCCCTCGGCTGCGGCTCCAGGTTACTCAGATGTTACCCAGGCTGGAAAAACCAGAAGGAAATAGGCATCCGCGAGACTAGACGCGGCCGGGGTTTAACTAGTGCTGGGGGCCGCAGGCGAGGTCGGATTCGACGGATTCGTTTGGTTGGAAGCTCACGGGTTCCCCGTTCTCGTGTTGGACTTGGGGTGCCCAAGCCTCTTCGAGGATACGTGGTGTGTGCGCGCGTCTGTGTTTGTCAGCCTCCAACCCTACAACTTCCCTTCTCTGGGAGGCGGCACGGTCAAGGTCTGCTGCAGTGCTGGTAGGGTGGGGTTGGGGCTCCAGCAGAAAGGGACCGCTTGAAGAACTGAGATGAGAGTTTGAAGGGAAGGGATGGCTTCCGGTAGGGCTAGGGAGCCATTGGGAAAGAGGCAGGTCCTGAAAACAGCTGAAAAAGGGCAGGGATGGGTGGAGAGGAAGGCTTCTTTGGGGCACGTCTTGGTACTGGCAGGACAGGGCTGGAGGTGTCAGTTACCCGGTGTCTTCTGGGTGCCTGAGGAAACAAATTGCCCATCCAGCCTCCGGCCACTCCTGGGCTAGGATGCTCCTCTGGCTTTTCTCATCATTCTTCTGGGTTCATCTGCCTGGTCCATTAAGCTCCAGCTTCCAGGACTTTGGTGCATTCAGGCTAGATGTGATTTTTCATTCTTCTCCCTCCCCTCCACCCCATCCTCATCCCCAAGGATGCTCCCACCTTCTAGGGATCTGCCTCTTTGCTTGCCAAACCACCCCCCTCCCGTCCTCCCGAAATTCTGCCGTGGAATATTCAGACTTGGGGCCCGGGAGTTTCAAGTTCAGGGGCTGGGAGTCAGTCAGGCCACTGCCTCCCTGAAAGGCTCCCCTCCCCCATCCTCCATTCGATGCCTCTGTTTCTTCGCGGGGACCCAGAGAGGCCCTTGCTTCTCCTTGCTTTCCCTCAGGTATCAGGGTCTTAGTAACAACTGGGCAGGTTCAAAGGCTCAGTGCACTGGGGAACCCTCAGTACCGGGGGGGGGGGGGAGGGAAGGAGGAGAATGTTATTCATCGGCTCCCCCTCCCCCTGGAATATTCCAGGTATGGCAGGGTGGGGAATTTACTGAGTCCAGACTGCGGTATGATCTGACAAACACTGCAACGGGGAAATCCTGCAGCAGGGATGGGGGGGGGGGGGGGGGAACTAATGGGAGTGAAGGGGAGGGGCTAATGCTCAGCTCAACTCCTGCCAACTCCTGCAGCCCCTCTCTTCGCCTGACCCCTGCCATTTTGGGAGCGCCTGGGTTCAGGGTGCAGCAAAGGCTTCTTCCTGAGCAGACATGGGCAACACCTTCTCTTCCCTTACCTCACCTGCAGCCTGTCCCTTATCTCATGCCCCAGACCTGCCTGATCTCCTGGCCTTTGGGGCATTGCCCTGGCCCCTACCGCTGCTCCCAGCCCTTTATTCTTGTCCTGGCCCTAAGGCTAGCCTAGCTTTCTTAGGCCTCGTGGCACAATTGCCCTAGTATATGTGAGTGTAAAGGGGCAGAGGGAGTCATGGCCTCCCAGGGAATACTCTCACATGAAGAGTCAGGTCTGTCTTGATGAGTCCCTGAGTGATGCGGAGGGCTTTTCCCAGCCCCTTTCAGATGATCAGTTTCTCTTCATTATAGTGGTTGAAGCACCTGGCAGGAGTAAAAGGCTCACTGGGCTGGAAACAAGGAGCCTGGGTTCTCTGCTCCTAATGACCAAAGTGACCTTGGGCAAAGCCGTCAGTCACCTCACCCTCTCTGGGTTTCAGCTTCCTCACCTGGAAAATGAAGGGCTTAAAGCAGATGATTTTAAGGGCCTCTCCAGCTCTAGGTCTGCAAGGGAGATGGCCCCTGACTGCTGGGAAGGATCTGGAATTCTGAGGATTTTGGGGGGAAGAAAGGAGATGAGAGTGACTGTGCAAACTGTTACAGTGATCTCCCAGGCCACAGCTGCCATGAACTTGCTGCCTGACTCTTGGTAAACCATTCATTATCCTTCTTTGGGCCTCAGCTGTTCCATCTGTGCAATGGGGGTGGAGAAATTGCATGGTTATCAAATGGCTTTGGTGACAGGTGTTGTGTATACAAATAAGAGATCAGAATGGCCCTCCTTAGAATTCTCAAGAACTGCCCCCCCCCAGTTCAAAGGTTTCTTCTATGGGAAACTAAGTCAGGCAAAGGGATCAGGCATTGGATATAGAATCAATTCCTGATTTGCTATGATTCTGCTCCTACTTGCATATAGCTCAGTTTTGTGTGAGCCAGTGGTAGATGATAGATCCTTTGTCAGAGAAAGTCCTAGTCAGAAGGCCTGGGTTGGGTTTGGTTGGGAAAGAGCAGAGCCTTTCAAAAGATCTTTCAGCTTTTCGACTCAGGGGACAGTCTCCCTTGCCTCAGAAGGAGGAGTGGATCTGTCTTCCTATTCTCCTCCCCCAGAAGGCAGGCTCCTTGGGCTTTGGATAAAGAGTAGGGGGAAAGCCCTTGGAGTCAGGTATGGCGTGTTGCTCTGATGCTAAGAATTAGGAGAGATGAAGGGACTGTAGACTCTTATGAGCCAGAAGCAGCTGCATTTGGACCCTGAATAATAACCGCACCCTTCGTCTATTCCAAGACTTGCCAGTTATAAAGCAGGCCTGCTCTCATCTGATCCCAAAGCTCAGTGAGTTGTGTGTGTGTGTGTGTGTGTGTGTGTGTGTGTGTGTATGTCCGTGTGTCCGTGTGTCCGTGTCTGTGACTGCCTAGGCTCAGTGTCTTTGTGGGTATTTGTTTTCTGAAGTTGTGGGATTTCTTCTCCATATTTCTCCCAAGAATAACAGATAAGAGGCCTCTAAAGCATAGGTGGGTCATTCCTTTAGGCGCCATATTTCTGCCGAGCTCTGGTTTGGGGTTAGCTCAGCGTAAAAGGTGGTGCTATAGAACCAAGCTACCATGGAACATGGAAAGGTGAGCCCACAATTAAGTCCTGTGTGCAGGTTCTCCTCGGCATCCCTCTCCTTCCTTCCCTCCTTCCCTCCCTCCCTCTTTCTTTTCTCTCTCCCTAAGGTACTGCAGGCATCAGAGGCAGCCACTGGAGCTTCTCCCAAAGGTGGCCACTCTGGCAGCCAATGATGCAACCTCGCCCCTCTTGTCCCATCCCCTGAGCTCCCTGGTGCCTTTGCTTTCCTCTGCAGTCTCCTTGGGGTGGCTTCCTCTGGGGTTCCAGCCAGCTCTCCTGGCATTCTTTGTGCTCGACGAAAAAGTGCTCTCTCATATGTCTGAAGATCTTGGCTCTGAAAGGTCTTTTCTTCTCGTCCTCTTGCCCTCCCTCCCAGGACTGAAGTGGTGCTTCCCTCCACCCAGGACACCATTGGCCAAGGCTCTCTAGGTCAGGCCTGTTTGTTTTTTCATTTGGACCCTAGGATTTGTGGGTGGGGCAAGTAGCATGTTATCCTCTTCAGATTCACCAGCTATGGCTTTGGAGGATTGGCTGCAAACAGAGCTGTGGGGTTCTGGGTCCAACTAGCAACCTTCAACTGCTGTTTAGTGTGTAAAAGGTTGGGATGGTGAGGTTGGTTAGACCTTCCGGATTCCCTGGAACAAGGGTATTGACGGGGTAGCATGTGGATTCAGCTGCCTGCCGGCTGGTACCTCTGATACAGTGGAGGGCAGGAGAAGAAAGATCAGCAGGGCCGACTATCCCTGCCTAGCTCTATGGTCTCTCTCTGGCTCTGGTGACAAGTAGTGTCTGCTGGGGTTGGGGGGGTTGTTGGGGGAAGAGCAGCTTCTGGTGGACAGGAGTGGAGAGGCCGGGGCGGAAGGTCACTGGAGCCCCAGGATGGGCAGTGTGAGGCTGTCCTGGCTACAAGCTTCTGTGGGTGAGTTAGGATCAAGCCTCCCCCTACTCTCCGCTCTCCCTCCCTGTAATTCTGGGTAGAGTTGTGGTTTGCGATATCCTCTGTGTAGTCAAGATATACTTTTACCTGGTTTGGTTTTGTTCTGGGCAAAAGCTATGGCGGGTGGGGGGGTAATGGGGGAAGCACCAGAGATGTCTAATAATCTTATTAGGCAGGGAGTCTGACCGAGTGAGGGTAGGAAGTTGTTTAGGACCATTTACTCATTACTAGAAGAGCTAGATGGGTAGAAATGAGGCTAATTGGAATTGGGGGCAGCTGGGTGGCTCAGTGGATGGAGAGCCAGGCCTAGAGATGGGAGGTCCTGGGTTCAAATCTGAGCCCAGATGTTTCTTAGCTGTGTGACCCTGGGCAAGTCACTTAACCCCTATTACCTAGTCCTTACCACTCTTCTGCCCTGGAACCAATACACAGTATTGAGTCCAAGATGGAAGGTAAAGGTTTAAAGAAAGAAAGAAATGAGGCTACTTCTCAGTCTGGGGTGGGTGGGAGGGCACTGCTGGTTCAGAAACTGCATGGATGATGCCCCTACCGCAGCCTTTGGGCTCTTCACATACTTGGGTTAGCTGGTCACATCCAGGTTTTCCCGTCTCCCTGCTGGTGGCCATGTTGTCATCGGAGCTCCTTGTTTCTAGTGTTTAGGAATGCTGTTGTCGAGAGAGCCCCGTGGGCTCCTTCCCCATCTCTGAACTAGAGAGGGCTGGTCTCTTTCCTTCTGGAACAACAAGAGATGACTCTCCCAGGGGCAGATGGGGAGGGGACTGGCTTCTGCCCTGATTGCTGGGAGCAGAGTGGATTCATGATGTGAGGTCACTAGATACTGGGTTTGTGCCCCTTGCCAAGGTGGCAGCTGGCAAAGAGGGGACCCTGGACTTGGGAACAACAGGCTGGAGCAGGGCTTGGAATCTACCAGCAAAAGCCCCTTTTCTGACTCAGTTTTGTGGGATTGATCATTCTTCTTGGGGGCAGCTTGTTGGCTGTCAGAATGAGAGGAGATGTCTTTCCCAGCTGGGGCACCTGTGAAGGGGGCCGGTGATCTCGGGGGCAGCACTTTCTTCACAGAGGGCGCAGCGGGCGGGAGACCATCACTCCTGTTCTGTGTATGGCACTGGTAGAATTCACTGTGAAAACACACTATCAGTGAATTACCAAAGGGCCATAAACAGAGCAGAGAAAGATCCACAAGCGCCTCTCCTGGACCCAGGGCTGGGGGCCTGCATCGGGGCTTGGGGGGAGGGAGGGGAGGGCATGTGTTTCTCTCCTTCATTCATCCCCATCCCAAAGCAGAGCTGCCAGGAAGTGGTTCAGGGCCTCCTTTGTGGGGTGAAGAGGTGAGAGAAGCCTCCGGTTGGACAGCTCTGGCTCTTCCTTTTTCATCCTTCCTTCCAGCGCCTGGGGCATTCCTCAGAGAAGGGTCACAGGAAAGGAACCTAGCTGTGGAATATGGGGAGGGTCCTTCCAAACCAAGATGTCTGCTTGGCCCGTTTTGGCACTAGCACATTTTTGCTTCTGTCTCTCTGCTCTGAGCAATCATGTGTAGTGCCAATATGGGAAAAGCAAGATGCAGCATCGGAGCCTACAGGATGATGTGGGGCCAGGCTAGTGGGGTGTGGTAGGGAAGGGCTGGCTGGCACTCAAGGGCAGCCTGGGGTGTGCTGGTGGAGGATGCGGGACCTCGTGGAGTGGGGGATGAGTAACAGAGCTCAGAGATGGGAAGCCCCCAAACCCCCCTTTCTCCCACACCAACATGGGAATTTTGGGGCCCTTAGGCCCACCCAAGTGGCATATCTTCAGCCAGCCAGTTCCCTTATGGCTTCTGCCCCAGGAGCCCATCTGGCCCCAGCTGCCCTGTGTAAGGGGAGAGGGGAGCCCCAGGGTGGGCAGCTCCCACAGCTCCCAGTTCCTAGTGCAGCTATCAGCTTACATTGCCCCAAAGCCTGATGGGTGGGGGCTGGCAATCTGAGATGGAGTGGCAGATGGGGCTGCCCTAAGGGGAGCTGAGGTTGGGAGGGTGGGAGGGTCACCATCTGTAAGACTGGTCCTGGGACAGAGGAGCTTAAAGGGGCCCAGGTCAAATCTCAAGGGCTCTTTAGTTTGGAGATGTGTCCCTGGAAGTGACAGAGGGCAAGTGGGAACCTGGGAGGGATGGCTTGGAGGGCCTGGTGCTGAGGATGCTGATGAAAGAGACCTCAAGGGAAAGGAGTTTTTTGACTGAGGACTCCCACGTGCCTCAGGATCCCTTGGGATTTGGTCTGGGCAGGAAACAGGCTATCCCTAGGCATCTGGACTCCAGCCAGGTGAGGGTTAGGGCACGAGAAAAGAAAGGAAAAAATACCTGGAGGTGTGAGATGGCAATGGTTAGTATCTTGGGCCCCATGCCAGAGCGGGTCTCTGTTTTGTTCAAGTGAGTTCCTCTCCTTAGGTTCAGGCCAGCTCCTGGGAATCCCTGCCAGTCAGTATGATGACAAAGAAGGGCCAATGTCCACTGATGCCCTGCTCCGTCTCTGATTTTTCTGTGTTACTTTGCCTGACCTTAGGATCACTCTCTTCCCCAGCCCTGGATTCTAGATTCAAGCCAGGCATGTGCCAGAGACATCCTAGCCTTACAGCAAGGATATTGTGGGTCATTGGAGAGCCCTCGGACACAATCTCTTCTCCCCAGGGCCCTCAGGGGTGGGGTGGGGGGTTCTCCTGGGAACAGCTCCTGCCCCACTAAAGCCTCATACCCAGAAATACTGGAGGGATTCTGGAGCTGGACCAGTCACAAATCAGGACCTAAGCAGGATTAGGAAATTTAGCAAGAAGCTTTGTGTTTTCTTGTTTTACCCACTTTCAGCCACATGGGATCCTCCCTTACCTTCCTCAGGTGACTGCCCAAGATCTGTGGGAAGTTGGGAAGTCCCCTTTGCTCTTACTGCTAATGAAGAGATGGAAGTGGGAGGCCTCTCTTCATCCTAAGAGAGAGAGAGACCCTGGGTTGTTAACCTTACCTCTTGGCAGGGGCTAGGAAGGACTTTACTGACCAGACTACTCGATTTCTAAAGCCTTATCTGTTGTGATTCGCTTGTGAGACTTCAGGCAAATTGTTTATCCCCTTCTGAGTCCCAATTCCTTTTCCAAATAGGGAGAACGAGTCCTGCTCTATCCCCAAGCCTCCTGTAGTTGTGGTGAGGACTAATGAGTTCCCACGAGGCAGCCAAAATCCCCAGGTAAGCTCTTCTTAGATGTTCTTCAGACCTGATGTTTGTAACTTGGGCTCAGGCCTGCCTCTGCCCCTTCCCACCAAGTCCCTGTAGAGTGGTGCTGCCTGGTGGCTAACATGCCCATCCCCATTTCGCTTTCCAGGCCTAAAATGGCTGCCAAGCTAAGCAAATCCTTCCCCATCCTTTCTTCGGACAGCCAGGGCTGAGGGAGAGGCTGGAGGAGGGAGGTAAAGGGAAGGTGCGCTTAGGTTCTGGGTGAGCCCTGGGGACAGCGCTGGGGCAAAGGGAGAGACCATTCAAGCTCTCAGCCGTGGCAACACTAACATCTCCCTGAAGAGACAGAGAGATGAAGGATGCTGGCTGGAAGGAAGAAAGCCGGCAGAGGGCTTTTATCCCGGGGTAGCGTCCATAATAGGTTTGGGGAGTGTCCGAAGCTCCCTCTTCGCCTTATTTCTGCAAGGGTTCACCTTTAACTACTCCCCCCCACTAAAGAGCCACAGGGACAAAGGATGGAGGTGCCTGCCCCCAGCCCCTAAGAAGGTGGAAGGGGAAAGAGGAATTAAGGGGCTCGATGCTCCAGCATGACTCTTCCCTTCCCTTCCTGTTCCCTTCCAAAGGAGCAGATGGTGCTGGAGGAAGGTGACCAGTGTGGGCACAGGGAGCCATTCCAGTTCCTTTTTTCATACCTCGGCCTCGGAATATCCTAGAGTCTCAGGACAAAATGGTCTCCAGGGATCCCTAGAAAGGGCCTCAGCTTCTAGTTGGGAGTTAGCCAGGACGAGGGGGAAAGGGAGGAGTCAGGAGAAAGTAGATGCAGGACAGACCAAATTATTATTTTTTTGTTCCGGGGGTGTGTCAGGAAAAAAACGAAAAAAAAAAACAAAAAACAACTAGGGCCAGTTACTCTTAGGATACCTACTCCCCACTTGGGGACAGAGCAGGACTCATTCTCCCTATTTGGAAAAGGACTTGGGACTCAGAAGGGGTTAAACAAACTCCTTTGGGGTTTGGGGTGGGCTGTTTCATTGAAGCAGGCAGAGAAGTTGAGTCCAGGGGCTGGAAACCAGGAGATGCTGGCCATCACTGACGCCCAAACCCCTTTCTAAATTTCTTTCTAGCTCCTTCCATCAGTGAAGTGGGGGAGGGGTGCATAGCATGCTGCTTCTTTTGTTGGTCTCATAGGGAATCGCAGAGGATTTCAGGAGCACCTGTGAGAGCCATAGCCCAAGAACCGAGCTACAGAAAGGAGACTCTACCAGCCTGGGCAGTCGGCTATCTCACAACTGGGAATGTGAAGGTCCTTCGAGTGGTCTGATTCCAGCCTCACTTGCTCCAGGGCTGTTTTCCTCCGCTCCCCTCGGGAAGTTCTGCTGTGTGGAAGGTTGTCTTACTTCATTTTTAGAGGCAGCGGCCCCCTCGGTGGGGAAGCTCTCACTTGGCTCCATCCGCAGACTCTAGAGCTTCTGGAAATGAGGTCTCCCCCGAGGCTTGGGAATTAGATTTTTCAGACACACTCCCCGCTTCCCCCAGATGCTACATTCTGATGATTCAATCACAGCTATTATCCCTCATCCCCAGCCACCCAAAGGCATGGCCCTCCCCCACTGCCCAGCCCGCCTCCCAAGCTCTTCCAGACTTAGTAGCTTGCCTCTGGCTAAGGGGGAAATGTGATCCACCTCCATTGATCGGTGCTGCTTTTTCCAGGGCAGCTCCATTGGCCGGGGCACTCTGGGGGGCTTTCCCACCCCAGCAAATGGAACCTCAGCTCAGCCTAATGGATGCGCCCAGGGCTGCAGTGCGCTGAAATGGCTCCCCAGAGCAGGTCACTCCCTCTAGGCAAATTACCCTTTGGTGGAGTTTGACTTTGGCCCGTTTCCCGTCCCCTCCTTCCCAGGCTTCAGTTCTGAGCCGGGTTCGGACTCTGGTAGCATCTCCTGAGGCTCTGTCCCAGTCTCTTGGGTGGCCCCCGCTGGGAGGCCCGGAGCCAGAGGCGGGCTAGGCAGCCCACCCTGCCTGATTCCTCAGGGGGCCCCCCCGCAGCCAAGGTGAGGACAGACCTCTTCAGTGTCAGTTTCCCTGTCAGGTCCAGACAAGTTTAAGGGATTCCATAGGTGGGCTGGCTAGCCCTAACGGAACCTGCGGAAGGGGAGAAGTTAGGGCTCACTTAAGCCATCCCCCTGCCTCTGGGGGGATTGTACAGCCCACATTTTAGCAGGCTATGTCTGCTTGATTTTTAAAAACCTTCCAATTCAGTTCAGGCCCCAGTGACCCTTGCAGGCAGGGCCAGGTAAGGCTGTAACTGAATCCCATTAGAGCTCTACCTCCTGGTCTCCTCTGGCTCCCTGGTGAGGCCTGTGGAGGGAGGCCCTTCTCCTCTCCCTTCCCCTCCCCCTTTAAATTACCTTTAATCTTCCCATAGACAACAGCCTTAAATCCCCCTCTATCTAGCTCAGCTCAGGTTGAGTCTTTCCTGCCACCTCCCCCAATCCCACAGCTGCTGGGTCACCTTCACGGCCGGAATAAGGACAGGGGGAGGCAGGGACAAAGAAGGCAGGTTGGCATCGCTTATCACCCCAGCAACCTCCCCCCCCCCCCATGCCCATAGGGGCAGGAAGCAGAGGCAGACCCTTCAGGGGCCATGGCCACATGTACCAGAGCCAGGAGAGAAGCTGAGGGCTTTAGGGTACTATTGGACTGTGGGATGACTTGGTGCCTAGCCCTGAGGCCCGGGGCCATCTGAGTATGGGTTGGGAAGGAAGGACAGATGCCCATGCTCCTGAGGCCACCACCAGATCAGGGCCTAATCTCCTTCCCTCTGGTTCTTGAGGATCGGGAGGGGCTTCAGGGTTTCCTCTTTGGGTCCCAAGAACTCAATCATCCACCAGCTGAAGGAGTCAGTGTTGTGGGGCCATCCCTTCCTTTCATGCTGGAGACTTCCTTCTGGAATGAGATTCTGAGGAGGCTGGGAGTGGACTCTTCTCTGAACTGAGCTCTATTGGCTCCCTCTGTGATGTACAGGTTCTTCTCAGATGGCTGATGCTGGCTGCTGACCAGATGCTGGAGGCAGGATATGACCAGCCTCCTGGTACCTCTGAAGTGAGTGGTGAGCTGATGGACTCTTCACCAGAGATGTTGCTTGGGCTCCCATTGGGAAGGGAGGAAATCTTTACTTAATCTGGTCCCAGGCCTTGAACAATTTCAAGGAGGAGGGGGATGCCCACCCAGAAGATTCATAGTTGTTCCATCATTGAGTCATCATGAGGTCTAGAGAGATTGAGGCATGGGGAGGAAGGAAGGAAGGGAGGAAGGAAGGAAGGAAGGAAGGAAGGAAGGAAGGAAGGAAGGAAGAAAGAAAGAAAGAAAGAAAGAAAGAAAGAAAGAAAGAAAGAAAGAAAGAAAGAAAGAAAGAAAGAAAGAAAGAAAGAAAGAAAGAAAGAAA
>NC_058134.1:122315133-122459990 GCF_016433145.1 Gracilinanus agilis
TTATCCATGGGAAACAGAGCAGGAAAAAGGCTGCCGAGGACTCCGCTTTCACTGTTCTGGGGCTTGGAATAAGTCACCTTTCTGCACAACTAGGAAGTTTGTCCTTCAGTCCTTTCAGGCTTGTCTGACTCTTTGTGACCCCTTTTGGGGTTTTCTTGGCAGAGATACTGGAGTGGTTCATCATTTCCTTCTCTGGCTCATTTTACAGATGAGGAAACTGAGACAATAAGTGTGAAGTGACTTGCCCAGGGTCACACAGCTAGGAAGTATTTGGAACATTCTTAAATTAAATTGCCTTGTCTTCTCTTTTTTTTAACTTTTAAAGCTGTGAGTGTAGAGCGGTAAAGATTATATTGGTTCCTCATATGGTTTGGTGTCACAGCCTTGAGTTATGCTAAGGTGTCAGCAGTTTTACCCATCACTGCTTTTGCATCATTAAAGCAAAAGTCAACATGGTTGTTCCATGATAAACCAAAAGATTTAAAAACATTATTGAGCACTTTGAATATTTCACTCGTATTTGTTGCCAAGCTTTCATATAAGAGAAGATCTTCTTTGATGAATGGTTGGTGGGTGCTGAGACTGGACAAGTAGAAGCGGCAAATAGATCCAGTCAATCCATAGATGCATCCATTTGCACCCAGGGCAACAGTAAATTCTGTAGAAGAGATATTAATTCTTTCTTTATTTTTGCAGCTGACTCTAATTGACTAAGAGGTCATGGATCCTCTGGAAAACTCCACTGTACATTCACGAGACAATGAGAATAAAATGGCAAATAATATCTTATTATTATGAAAAGTTTTGACCTTGTGGACCCCAAGAAAAGGCTGCAGGGGAGAACTGCTGTCCTAGGAAATAGGTCATCTGAGGCTGGTAACTTGAACTCATCAAGGGGCCAGTTGGCGCTCTCTTACTCTCTCTCTACTTATTTTGAGTTTTGACTTCCTCTGAATATTTTTTTCTCCTATTCTTTCCAGTACAAAGATGGTTCTCCCTTTCAGAGAAAGCAGAAGCAAAATAAAAGCTGTACCTTTTGTCTTCTGTCGTTGTTATTCAATCCACTTTGAGCAGTGGCCCTGTGTCTTTGATCTCCATCTTTCCCTTATCCTTAGCTTTTCTTGCTAGCCTCAGCTCATTGGGAGATACAGCACTCCTGACTATTCCTGCAAGACTAAGGTATGCTTCCATATTTATCTTCCATTAGCTCCCCTGGCTTCCATTTTTTCCAAATCCAGATTAGATGATCAGTTCTCTGTGTCACATCAACCTTTTTAGCCAACCCCTACCTTTCACTACTCACTGGAATTATATATTTTCATATCTTTGACATTGTAGTCTTTCCTCTTGGGCTGGCTACCTTTATATAATTTAGACCATGAGATTCTACCTCTGTTTTCTCTGAACTATCTGAAATTTGCTGACTCAAAATCTAGGATACATCTCAAACTATCTGTCTAATTTTTCTAGCCTTCTCTCTTACACACACCAAGACGGAGTGGTCACTTCACAGACTCCCATCATTTTGAAACTAGCTAGCAACCAGTTTCTTCTTGTTTTCCCTTTCCCTGATAATCCTTTTGAAGAATAAAATGATCATTAAGACAAGTCGATAAATTATTAGCTATCTCACCTTAGGCAGAGAGCTCTAGCAGATGTCATGATAATTGAAGTTCTCCATCCATAATCCATCATGTCTTCCTGCCAGATTTGAGATGTTTCTCAGATTCCTCATCTATTTCCTGTGTCTGTCCAGGTGATTTGTAGTCTACTCCAATGACAATATCACTTGTTTCTCTCTTTGCTGATCTCCCCCAAACTCCTCACCGTATCTCCTTTCTCTGGATTCTGACTTCCTTATGTGAGTATATCTTCCTGTATTTTGAAAACAGCAACAACAACAAAAACCCCTTTAGCTTCTATCTTAGAATCAATATTCAGTAGCAGTCCCAAGGCAGAAGAGCAGTAAGGGTTAGGCAATTGGGGTTAAGTGACTTGCTCAGGATCACTCTGGATTTGTCCAAATTCAGATTTGAATCCAGAACCTCCCAACTCTAGGACTGGTTCTCTATCCACTGAGCCACCTGGCTACCTCTTACTAATTCCTTTTGAACGAAGTGTACTAGAGACATATTCTAGTCCAGATCTCATGCTACTCCAAGGCAAATACTTCCAAGGTCAAATTTTCCTCCTTTTGTTAGAATCTATGGTTCATCTTGCTTGTTGCCTATACTCTGGGCACCAAGTTAGTATAGACATTTGAAGCAAGTTTCTTGCTGACTTCACTTTTGGGTTTCTTTCTGCTGTGTTTCTCAACTGCTAATCTTTTAACTACATTGGAGTTATTTTGTCTAGCATGGCTAGCATGTAGGCAGTTTTCTCCCTTTCCCTTTTTTCCATTTAAAGCCTATCCATTAGAATTGCAAAACTCCAGGGAAATACAGTCTTACCAACCCTTGTTTAGGTGTGCTCCCTCCCAGGCCAAAATCATCCTGGCATCCCCCAATTTAAATCATGGTCCATAAATTCAAATTTTATTCCCAGGTATCATTTTCCTAACTGGCATTTCGTTTTCTAAATAATGCTTCATAACACCAGGCATGCTATGTTTTTGCAATTTCAGACTGTCTTAACCGAGGACACAGTGTCTATAATGGGGAAAGAGCACTTGGTCACAAGTTTTGAGTCTCAAATCTGACTCCAATTAGTTCTGTGAATGTGGACTAACCACTTAATCTGTTTCCTTATCTGTAAGTGGGAAAAATACTAATTATATTGGGAAGCAGCATAGTATAATGGATAGAGTTGGTCTTGGAGTCAGGAGGACCTGGATTCAAGTCCTACCTCTGATATATACCATGGGTATGTCACTTATTTATATGCATTGTTAGAGGGAGTTTCCTCACTAGGACTTCTCTACACCAATAAAATCATAATTTTGATTGAAAAATATTTATTTTTCCCCTTAGAGAATCATTGTGAACTACAAAAGTGGTTCATACGTGTGAGTTGCTTATTATTTCTCATTTTAGTAGGTGATTTAATGATGGCATATCTTAATTTACAGAAGAAAATATATTTCCAAAAAGTTGTATGAAAACTTTATTTTAAAATGGATTAAATAGATAAAATGAAGAGTTCTTTGGTAATATGAATAACCAGCTCACCTCCACTTTAATAATTTAATGTATCTGGTTTTTATAAAGCAGAATTAATTTTCAGGGTTGAACTTATAGTGAGTCTCATGAAATAACTTTCATTCAGCTTTCAGATACTTGGGAACTGTAATTATTATTTTAAATTCTTACTTTCTGTCTTAGTGAGAACTCTAACTCAGAAGGGCAGCAAGCATTAGGCAATTGGGATTAAGTGACTTGCCCAGGGTTACATAGCTCGAAAGTGTCTGAGACTAGACTTGAACCCAGTCCTCCCAATTCCAAACCTGGCATTCTATCCACTGTCCCACCTATTGGTGAGACCCCATTTGGGATTTATTAGCAACTAGAGGTTCATTCTTATGATGTAAACTACCAAACATCCTTTATTTTTTATACTACCATATAAATGAGATGAAGAGACTCCTTCTAGGTTCTGATGTGGAAGATGACCAAAAAAGGCAAGAAGACTTTTAGGAATGAGAAAATGGATACCACCAAGTGGAGAAAAAGATGAATTGGGACAATGTTGAACTCCTTCTGCAGATGGCAGTCCTGGTCATATGTACTTCTCAAGTTTTGTCATTAGTAGATTTCCTTCTGGGTTTAATTTTGGGAGATTCTAAGAGAACATAGGAAGAGTTTATACATGACTGCATTA
Source organism: Gracilinanus agilis (assembly GCF_016433145.1). Classification (NCBI taxonomy): domain Eukaryota; kingdom Metazoa; phylum Chordata; class Mammalia; order Didelphimorphia; family Didelphidae; genus Gracilinanus; species Gracilinanus agilis. Next base: position 122,318,950 of record NC_058134.1, read on the forward strand.
AGAGACTCAGGAACTAGGTGACCAGAGAGCCAACAACATTATTACAGAAATTTATACATTTTATACAATTGTGGTTTATCTGTTCCAACTCAAGCTGATCTTTGTTGAAAAAATTTCAAATGTAGTATTTCCTGCCTTAGCACACACAGTAGTGAACTGTTAGAGACTGAAAACCAACAACCTCTGCAATGCTCTAGATCAGTGGTTCCCAAACTTTTTTGGCTTACTGTACCCTTTCTAGAAAAAATATTACTTAGCCCCCTGGAAATTACTTTTTAAAAAAATTTTAATAGCAATTAATAGGAAAGATAAATGCACCTGTGGCCATCACTGCCCTCCTGGGAGGGCAGCACCCACTAGGGGGTGGTAGCGCCCACTTTGGGAATCATTGCTCTAGATTGATGTTTTTTTTTTGTCATGGACCCCTTTGGCCATCAGTCAAATGAGGTCCCTTCTCCAAATGTTTGTAAATCCTTAAGAGAAAATGAGATAAAAAAGAATCCAATTATATCGAGGCATCAAATATATATATTTTTTAAAGTTGATAGATCGTAGGTTAAGAATACGTGTTTTAGATGAAGACTAAGAAAATAGCTTAAAAATATGTGCTGAGCTCAGAAAGCAAGTTTTCAGAAATCTATACTATCGCCAGCTTTGCTTTTTGCTCCTTCCTGTGTGTAGAATGCAACAAATAAATTCTAGTTAAATGAAATTTTAACAATTTAAATTTCATTTAAAAGTAGACTTTATGAAACATTGTGGAACTATCCAATGTAATGGACTTTACTACTAGTCATAATATGATAATCCAGGACATTCCCTGAGGGATTTATGAGAAAGAATGCTCTCCACACTGAGAGAAAGAACTATGGGAATAGAAACGTAAAGGAAAAACTTATGATTTATATCACTTGTTTATATGGGTATATGATTTGGTGTTTTGGCTCTATGGTAAAAATGAATAATGTGGAAATAGGTATCAAATGATAACATTCACACAACCCAATGGAAATGCTTGTTGGCTCTGAGAGTGGGGAGGGGAGAGGGGAAGGAAAGAAAATGAATCATGGAAACATGGAAAAATATTTAAAAAATAAAATAAAAATTTTAAATGAAAAACCAAAAAAATAAAAGTAGACTTTAAGTATTTTTAACTCTTATGACTTTTTTTCAGTGATCAACAGACATATTTTAAATGACTGAATTAATAACCTGTGTTCCTTGTCACATCCTCCAAAGAAATTCAGAAACCTAATAGTTGGGAAGAACCTCCGAATTAGTCCTTAAGTGTTAGTAGGGGCCTTTTAATCTGGCCCGACCATTTACTTTTCAGAAGTGAAATTGAGGTCTAGAGAAGAGAATGTCCAAGGCTATTCAGGTAGTAAGCAGCAGGATTAGAATTTAGATCTTCCAGTTCCAAATTCAAAGCTCTTTTCACCATGCCACACTTTAGTTGAACCTCCCACTTTATGATAGATGGTATGGCCAGTCACATTTGGGCAATGATGCTCATTTGATTTAAAGATTATTGAGGGGAAAGCACTATTTCTTCTATTTGCCCTTGTTTAGCACACCAGTGGAAAGCACAGCATGTTCATCTAGGCCATTTTCCTTTCCATATTCTATTACCCATACTCACTAATCATAACTGTCAAGGAGAACAACATGGGATAGTTGAAAGAACATTGGGTTTGTGCCACGAGACTAGGTTTTGAGGGATTGGTTCGACTATTTACTATATAAGTATGGATGGGCAAGTCACGTTATGGACCTCAGTTTCCTACTCTGTAAAAAGGAAATAATAATACTTGACCTACTTCATTGGGTGGTTGTAAGGACTGTATGAAGGAAAGAGAGTATAAGATTTCTCTTTTCTATAGCTTATGTGACACTGACTTAAAGGTTAACTAGACAAGTCCTCAGACCACTAGTTCCTCAGTTTCTTCTTCAGCAAGAGAAATCAGAGCTACTCCTTTCCTTAGACCTTATTTTTCACCGTCCCTAGAACATACAAATGGAATCAATGCTCACTAAATGCTTGCTAACAATCCAGTGAGTCTTAGCACTAAATTTCCAAGAATCTAGGGTCTAGAGAGAATCCATCCCAGATACAGTGACCAGTGAGGACCGGTCACTTGGCAGTGAGAAATTTGAGTATTTCTGGATTTACTCTAAGGCCCCTGAGTCTTCTGTCCTGCAAATTCCCAAAAGATAAATTTCACTGAGTTGGAATTTATTTTTCACTCTCTGCAGAGAAAGGAACAAAGGGCCACAAACAAGCTGATTGTACAGTTATAGTAAAAAACTACAACCAGAAGATGCCGGGTCACTCCTGATGGTGAGACGATGTTGGGAAGTCTGTCATCTTTAAACAAATCATTATAAACAGATGAGAAAATAATGAAAGTTCCACAAGTCATTGAAACTATGTAGGGGAACAGAAATGGAGTCAGAATGTGAGAAAGGTCTGGCTGAGCCCTTTCCCCTTTGGGATATGACAGATATAGGAGATAAGGAGTTTGGGGAGAATCTAGATTCATGCTTCAGGGCAGATTGTCTTGTTTATCTCCCTACCTAGATGAACAGGCTGTGCTTTCCATTGGTATGCTAAACAAGAGCAAAGAGAAGAAAAAACCCAGTGTGGTGCCCACTGGATTCCTCTGGAGATCTGTTTGTTCATTCCACTAAAACTTAAAAGAAACAGTTAAAGCTTCCTATTCTTCTGGCAGGCTTGGATAGACTTCCATATAATGTTCCTGGTGGGTACAATTGATTAAAAGAAAAACTAGTGGAGGATCCAAATAATCTTACTCACAATAAACTCATTCGATACACTCTGAAGTTGTGGAGTATGGACAAATCCCTCAAACTTGGCCCTTCTAGACCAGTGGTTCCCAAACTTTTTTGGCCTACCTCTCCCTTTCCAGAAAAAAATATGACTTAGTGCCCCTGGAAATTAATTTTTAAAAAATTTTAATAGCAATTAATAGGAAAGATAAATGCACCCGTGGCCATCACCGCCCTCCTGGATCGCTGCAGCACCCACCAGGGGGTGGTGGCGCCCACTTTGGGAATCACTGATCTATATGAAGGATCCAAATTTAAAGCTTAAGCTTCCTTTGAGTGTTCCCATATCATTCCTTAAATTCTGGCTAAAGCAATTTCTCTTCTCCCATGTTTTCTCTGGTCTCTGTCCCTAGGACAAGAGCCACTGGGTACTTCTCACTTTTTGGTCCAGGCCTGGAAGGATGAGTTTTTTTTAAAAAACATTTATTAATATTTATTTTTTTGAAAAGTTAACATGGTTACATAATTCATGCTCTTACTTTCCCCTTCACCCCCCCTCCCCACTCCCCCCCTCCCACCATGGCAGATGTGTATTTCCACTGGTTTTAACATGTGTCCTTGATCAAGACCTATTTCCAAATCGTTGATAGTTGCATTGGTGTGGTCATTTTGAGTCTACATCCCCAATCATGTCCGCCTCAACCCATGTGTTCAAGCAGTTGTTTTTCTTCTGTTTCCACTCCTGCAGTTCTTCCTCTGAATGTGGGTAGCATCTTTTCCATAAATCCCTCAGAGCTGTCTTGTATCATTGCATTGCTGCTGGTACAGAAGTCCATTACATTCGATTTTACCACAGTATATCAGTCTGTGTACAATGTTCTTCTGGCTCTGCTCCTTTCGCTCTGCATCAGTTCCCGGAGGTCTCTCCAGTTCACATGGAACTCCTCCAGTTTATTATTCCTTTTAGCACAATAGTATTCCATCACCCGCATATACCACAATTTGTTCAGCCATTCCCCAATTGAAGGATATACCCTCATTTTCCAGTTTTTTGCCACTACAAAAAGTGCAGCTATAAATATTTTCGTACAAGTCTGTTTATCTATGATCTCTTTGGGGTACAAACCCAACAATGGTACGGCTGGATCAAAGTGCAGGCATTCTTTTATAGCCCTTTGAGCATAGTTCCAAGAAGGATGAGTTCTTAATTTGTCTGGCGACCCAGCAGCAGTGGCTTTCTAATTTTTTTAAATGTATGCAACTCTACCACTCCCAAGCACCTCCATGAGAAAAATCCACTTGGACATTTCTCAATCGCTCACCAAAACATACTCACAATGTAAGTGCTAAGAGGGGGGATAAGAAGGTCTATGTAAAATGGTGGGGGGGCTGATGGAATGTCCTACAAAGGAGCTAGAGAGCCTGCTTCAGGAAAGGGCTGGTGGTTTGTTATCTATCAAGGGATGGAAGTGCCTTGAAGAAATATGGAGTACATACAGACGTTTTATAACTGGTCCTGACCTACTGGCTTAAAAAGCAGCCCCTTTGATTGGTGGAGTAGCTGGATCTGAAATGTATCCAGGACTTACTTAGTCCGCCAGAGCTTCCTTCCTGACTTTGTTCTATCAGAAGGGAGACGAGGAGATAATGGAAGAGACATCCAGCCCTCTCTATTCAAGGCAGACACGTGGCTCATCAGGATAGTCTTCAAATCTTTGCCTTGGCATTGGTTCTTTTCCGTTTTAGGTAAGATGGCTACAACCTTGGGAACTTCCAAAAGGAAACTGTGTCACTTTGGAGGTGGAGGCGGTGCCAAATTTAGCGGCCAGGTCTAATGCCAGTGTCCAAAGGGGACTCAGCTCAGTAATGGCGGACATGTAGACTAATCCATGAATTCTATGGCATTTGGAAATGGGGAGGGTGAATGCTGTGTGGGAATGGATTTAAGTCTGAGCCCATTCTCCCCAGGGGCCAGGGGGACTGTTCCCCTTAATAGGACAGTAAAGAGTGTTCCCCAGGTGTGAGTATGTGTATGTTTATGTCTGTGCTTGTCATAATCTTCAACATAAACATCCTTTTGGAAAAACTAATTGATATTAATTAGCTAAATGAAACAAGTCATTATGAATTTCTAGTGGTTAACAGTGTGTGTGTGTGTGTGTGTGTGTGTGTAAATCACACCAAATTGGGGGCTTAAGCCAACAGCATTAAAGATACCCTTGAACCCTCAGGGATATTCTGAGAGAGAAGTCTAGAATAATTACTACATATATACACCTCTTATTGGGCTCAGAACATTTCTTGCTAATTAAATATAGATTTGGGGGTGCCCATACTTTATTTTTTTAGCTCCCTCACTGAGCATGTAATTTCTAACAACACATTCCTTTTAATAACACTTTTAATAAAATTCCATTATAACAAAAGCATCGGGAGGGTCCATATTCTTTATAATGGGATTTTATCTGACAAAGAAAGTTGTGAAGGATTTGGAGTGATATACAGTGACACACACACACACACACACGCGCGCGCGTCACTTCAAGTGTCCAAGTTGGAGGAATTTGCCTCCTTTATCTTACACTGGCAGCAGCAAAAGCATTCAATGTGGATCCTTTAAACAAATGTGTTAACTTGTAAGGAAGCTATTCCTGTGATGCTACTGCTTCTACCATGGGTGGTAAGACAATTAAATACAGAGTATAAATCTGTAGTATACTCAAGTTTTTAATTTAAAATATTTTGAAATTCCAAACATCAGGAAAAAAAGATTCAATATGAAATCATGAATCTATTTCAAATTGATTTATATTTTTAAAAAGTATATATTATGCTTCTTTCAAAACAATCCATCTCTATTCTTATTTCTGAAATTTTTTTGTCCTTTTCTGTGCATTTAAAAATATATTTCAATGGCATTCTTTGTTAGGTGGGGAGAGGGCCCACTGCCATAGTAATGCTCTTCCCCAATTAAAAAAAAATATATATATATACATATATATATAAAAGGAAAAAAAGCTCTTGTGAAAAAACAGCAAACAAAATGAATCTGTACAGAAGTTATGTCAAAAATATATTTATTTCTGAATCTTGAATCCATCATCTCTCTTTCAGGAGGTAGGTAACATGCTTCATGTCTTCTAAGAGACATGGTTGGTTACTACATCAGTTCTTAAGTCTTTCAAAGAGAATTTTCTTTATAATGTTGCTGTCCTCATATAAATTATTCTTTTGGTCCTGCTCACTTTACTTTATGTCAGCTCATACAAGTCTTCCAAGTTTCTCTGAAACTGTTCTTTTTTTTCTTTTTTAAAAAACACAGTAATATTTCCTTACAATCATATACCACAATTTGTTCAGTCATTTCCCAATCATCTGAGGCAATATAAGGTACTTTTTAAAGTCAAGAGGCATTTATTAAGCAATTACTGCGTGCCAGACACATAGGAAATTCTAGTTCTTTTCTTACCCCCTTTTAATGTCTCCTTCAGAATCAGGAAGTTCACTTTGCTTTTGATGATTCCATCCCATGTTATACTTCCTCTTAATACCACTCCCCTCCCCACTTCCCTGTTGACTTTGTACATCAAACTGTGTGTAAAGCACTCCTTTGTCCATTTCAGGTAAGAGTTAGGTCCCTCTGATGCCCATTTTCCTCTATTCCTTCCTCAAAATGTCTGAACTGAATTGGTTGGATTCCCCAACTCAAGTGTCTCTGCTCTAGTCCATCCTCTATTCCATTGCCAGAGGTCTTCGTAAAGCTCAGGTTTGACCATGTTACCCCTATCCTCACCCCACTCCATTCAATAAACTTCAGTGACTGATCCTCTTTTTGGCTTTTTAAAGTCCTTCATGATCTATTCCATTCCTACCTTTCTAGGCTTTTTGCTCCCTTCTATGTACTCTGCAATTCCGTGGCAATGAGCACCTTGCTTTTCCTCACCCAAGATACTAGATATCCTTAGTTCTAGGTATTTTCACTGGTTGCTTTCCCTCTTCATCTCTGCCTCTTCTGGCTTCTCTCAAGTCTCAGCTAAATTTCTGTCATTTATAAAAAGCTTTTCCTAGTTCTCATTGTCAGGGATTCCTTTTTCCCTCTCTCTCTTCTCCACCCCCCCCCGCTCCCCCCCAGCACTAAACACAGTGCCAAGCAACCAGAAGCTTAACAAATGCTTGTTGATTTGATTTCTCTTGTATTCCAATTATGAGAAATAGCAAGTTCTACTTTTTTCTTCTTTACATACTAGTATAATTCTTTTGCTCTCTTTTCTATTTCCTTTCTTCAAAGCTTCAGAAGAGAAACGATCCACCTCCAGAATCTCCCCCTATCCCTTATTTAACTCTAAATACCCTTTAAAAACATTTAGTTCTCAAAGGGACACTTCTTTCTTCTCACTCTATTAGAATGTTAGCACTACATTATCACACAGTTCCTTCAAAATGCTTCAACAAATTTACCTTTTTAGTTTTCTTTTGTGTTTGCATTTCAAAGTTCCTACTCAGCTCTCATCTTTTTATTAAAAATGCTTGAAATTTTTCTATTCCATTTAAGATGGATTTTTTGCCCAGCAGAATTATATTTAGTGTTGCAGGGCAAGTTATTCCTGGTTGTAATCTTTTGTCTTTTGGAGTAGTGTATTCCAAGATCTCCTTTGGCTCCTAGAAGTAGCTTCCAGATCTTGTGTGATCCTGACTATAGTTCCATAGTTGCTCAAAATGCTTCTTTTTGCCTGTATTATTTTTTCTTTGATGTGAAAAGTCTCAGATATTCCTGAGATCTTTTCTTTTGAGGTGATGAGTGGCTTTTAAATAGCCTTACTTTGTCCTCTGGTTTGAACAGCTTTGGGAAGTTTTCATTCCAACTTCATGAAATATTGTATCCAGAATTTTTTGGGGGGGAGGGGGAGGAATTATGGTTTTCAAGGTGTCGTATGATTAAGTTTTATCTCTCCTTGACTCTATCAGTTCTTACATTTTAAAAAATCATTTGATATTGTTCTTAAAAAACCAAACACTTTACCTTTTGTCAGTACCTCAGAATTCTGAGGTAGAAGAGCAGCAAGGACTAGACAATTTTGATTAAATGACTTGTCTAGGGTCACACAGCTAATAAGTGTCTTGGGACAGATTTGGACCTATGTCCTCTCAACTTCAGGCCTGGTGCTCAATCTACTGTGCTACCTAGCTGCCCCAGCTATTGTTCTAATATTTTGTGCTATTTCATAGTTTTTTATTTCTGATTGGTCTATTGTTTTGGGGGAGCATATTTCTTGGGTTAGATTTACCACCTTTTCTTCTAAGCTATTTATTCTCCTTCCAATTCTTTCTTCTAGAGTTATTTCATTTTTATCTCTCATTTAATTTCTTTTAGGTATTCATATTGTGCTTGTGGGAAACCCTTATTTTTCCTCTAAGTTTCTACAATTGTTGGAGAGTTATGCCTTCTCTTTGGTGATCTCTGGGTTCAACATCATGTATTGGATCCAAAGAAGAAGAGTGGTAAGGGCTAGGCAATGGGGGGTTAAGGGACTTGCCCAGGGTCACACAGCTGGGAAGTGTCTGAGGGCAGATTTGAACCTAGGACCTCCCGTCTCTAGGCCTGGTTCTCAATCCACTGAGCCACCCAGCTGCCCCTGTAGTAATTTTTGATGCTGGATTTTCTTTGATTTCTCTCTCTAGCTTTAGTTCCTGGGTTGGGGCTTTGTGCCAGGCTCAGGCTTTGCCCCCCGCTTTTCTTCAGGTGGGGCAGTAGGTCCTGCTTGTTCCTATTCTGGGCCATATTTCTGCTGATTTCCACTCTCTCATCAGGGGAGGTTCCCCTAGATTTTTGAGGTTCAAAGCACTGAATCTTTTAGAGTCTTCTCTGGCATTTCAGAATAATCCATTAGAGGCTTGTTGGGTCTGGGGTTACCAGCCTGAGTTCTGTGGGCCCATCCTGGTTGCTTGCAGTGCTTGATTCTGGAGACTTCAAAGACCCTTCTGCTCTTCGGGTTGACCTATTTCTGGTATGCTACCCTGCGTTGGTGCTGGCTTTGCTGATGATCCTCTTTTCTGTTGTCCTTAGGATTCTAACTGACTTCTCAGGCAGTTCTGAGGTAAAAGAAGTTTCTCCCTGGATTTCTTGATTGCTATTTGATATGGTGCAAACTTTACAGATTTGCTAGACTATGTACATGGGAGTAATGAGATCTATCCCCCATTCAGGCAGTCATCTTGGTTGGAAGACAAAAATTATGTTTTATAGGAGCCATAGTTTGGGGAAAAAATAGATTTGAAACAATATAATATTTTTTGCAGACTTTTACAAGTGTCCCTTTAGCTCTGGAATTCGGAAAACCAGTCTGTGTTTGCCTATTCACACTGTGTCAAGGTTTTATAGACTTCAGTTATATTAATTCATCAACAAAATATTGAACCCCTGTCTTTGTGCAAGGCACTGTGCTAAAAGCAAGTACACAGCAGATTGTTAATCTATTCCTTGCCTTTAGGTGTGACCATTACACATACTCTTAATGGGATAAGAACCTTTCTTTAAAGATCCCTTTCAAAATACGATTCCCCACTTTTCTTTGGAAACTCATTCTGATGGTTCTCCAGTTTCTTAGGTCTATAGACTTACTCCATTAAGATTCTGCCATGTCGCAGACTTAGCCAACCCCTAACTTGAACAAGAATTCCCTCCACAATATTCCCCAAGATCTCATGGCTTGAGATCTCCAGTGAGGCAGAGGGGCCAGTCAATCTCCCCTTTTAGACAGGTCTAATTGTTAGGAAGTTTTTCCTTATAAAAGGTAATTCTCTGCTTCCGTCTCTGCCCTATGGGGCCCCAAAGAACAAATGGAATTCTCCTTCTACAAGACAATCCTTTAAATACTTGAAGAAGACCACTATGCTGTTGATTGCTGTTTAGGGGGAATGGAGGTAAGGGGATGCTGTCTTTTAAGAGGAAATGAACTACTGCAACATTTAACAACTCCTCCCAGTCATGTTCCCTCCCTTGATATCTCTTGCAAGATATTCAACTGGCAACACCAATCGGAACTATGGATGCTGATTCAAAGGTGAATATTTAAGATGCTCAGGAATTTAGGTACTTAATATAATTCTAGATAACCTTAAAGACAACAATAAATCTTACCTTAAAACATCAAGTATTTTCCACAGATATAAAAGTCACTCCTAAAAGGTAGTTTATTTGTCTCAGAGGCCAAGATCTGTCCCATGACTCCCCACCCAACAGAGATGAACTCACATTCCCACTTCCTGTAGCCACATCTGTAACTATTTATTGAATGAGGCAGTAATAAACAGAATGGGAAAACAACACAGATTCCATGCTCTGCTACTGGTTTTTGCAATTTTTTTCTTCCATCTTCTTGGCAATCTCTCAAACTACCAGGAGGTTATTTCACCACAAAGGAAACAAGGACTTTAAAGCCACTGGACATCTTCACAATGACAATAAAAAATAATAATAATAATAATTAAAAAAATAACAAATTGTAGACTTAGGACTGTTTATATGTAAATGTTCCCCCTCCCCCCAATACGTACAGAAAAAACATACAAAGAACATTGGATAGCTTCATATAAAACAAGCAAATCTGAGAATTTGAAACTTTCTCAAAAGGTTGAGCAAGACATGAAGAATTTCTTAATGCTGCATTTAAAAAAACATTAAATACATATGCTGCTGCACACACTGGGGGGAGGGGGCGCGGGGTGTCTTGGAGGAGAGAGGAAGAGGGGTTCCTGTGTTCAAGGAGCAGAGGTTTGGCTCGCTGGGAATTCAAGTGATAATCTGCCACTGAAAATCCAACGCTTGCAGCAGGGAAATTGTGTTTAATAGAGTAAAAAGAATATACAGATCAAACAACCACTGTTAGGGGCAGGAAAGCTGTACAGGGCCTGCTGGGACAGGTATGGGGCCTGTGTTGTCCAGGATCCTGGGGTACAAATGAAAATCTTCCACTTCTATCTCCAGAATCACTTAAGCAGAGAGAAAATGAATGTGAATCAATGTCCTGGAGGGTGGGGAAACACACTCTTCCTTGGTTCATTGGTTTTCTTTTACTCTGACCCAGTATCATCAGTAACAGTCATACCTTAGAGGAATCAGACGTACCTTTCACTTCTGGGGTTTCATTTTGCTAAGCCACAAAGTTGTAGGAAAGAAAATATTTAAGGTAGTTGGTGTCTCCTGTTCTTTGAAGATTTTTTCCTTCTCTCTCTCTCTCTCACACACACACACACACACACACACACACTCACTCACACTCACACATTCTCACACTCCTCTCCTCTCTCCAATCTTATCCATCTTTGCTATTCTTCAGTTTACATGGATATGACCAAAATCAGGGTCGTCCAAAGCAAAACTGAAATTGCCATGAGAAAAAGAAGGGGTTTCCTAGGAAGGGAGAGGAGGGGGCTTCCACCCAATCTGGGGTAATGTTGAAGCCTGACCCCCCAGCCCTGGGAGTGTCTGCCTCTGCTCTGTCTTTGCCACAGTCCCTGCCTGCGTGGACACCGCCCAACCCATCCCTCCACAGTCCCTTTCCTTGGGGTGAGTCCAGTAGAAAGATTTCGCTGCCACTCTTAGGGCAGCTTGTTCAGAGGGCATGGCTACCTCCGCCTGAGTCAGTCAGTAGCTCAATGCATGGCCCTATTAGAAACATATAGCAGAGCAACTGTGTCTAGCTGTGTCACCTACCACCCACTAAACTGGGTGAATTATTTTGTCCACAGCTCACCTTGATTTCATACAGCTAATTTAATGTGGATTTCTCTCATATATATATATATATATATACACAAACATATATATATATATACACACATATATATGCTTCATATATATGTAAATGTGTATATACCTATGTACACATATACATATATCTTTTCCATACACACACACACACATTTGTATATACACACGTTTCCGCAGAAAGGAGTCCTGCCACAATTTGGCCTTTTCTGGACAGCGAAATGGACAATGTTGCGTTTAACTCTGCTGTATCAGAAAATCAAGAGTGGTGCTTTTAAAAAAATGCCATTTCTTGTCTTCTGCTCCCTCCCGCCACTTTTTTCCTTTAAAAAAAAAGGATAACAAAACTTGTTTCTAAAGTCGGGAGACTGAATGGCATCTGATTGCACTTCTGCAAACGTGTAAAAAACTCTTGGTTGTAGAATAGAAAATGAGCCCATGATCCGGGTCAGTGTCACTGTTCCAAAGTCACCACCTCCACAGCCTGGCCATCCATGGTGACGGCACTGTCCGCTATCCTCGTCGTCACGGGGGCCATGGCCACCTGAACCGGCCCGTTCCCCTGGGCAAGGCTAGTTACCACAGTCTGATACATGCTCACCGGAATCTGCACCAAGCCTGTGGAGATGAAGGCAAACAAGGGTCACTCTCTGTCCTCAGGACACCAAAGACACCAAAGAGCCATTTTGTGACAGTTGGCATCACACCTGGCAGAGGACGTGGTCTTATTTTACAGGATGGGAAAGGGGAGTTTGGAGTGGTTGGGCTGGGTTTGCCCAAAGGCAGTATTTTTATTTTTTTTTTAGTAATATTTTATCTTTTCCCCCAATTGCATGGAAAAGACATTTTAAACATTCATTTTTCTTAAATTGAGTCCCCAGAGGGGCAGCTGGGTAGCTCAGTGGATTGAGAGCCAGGTCTAGAGACCGGAGGTCCTAGGTTCAAATATGGCCTCAGACACTTCCCAGCTGTGTGACCCTGGGCAAGTCACTTGACTCCCATTGCCCACCCTTACCAATCTTCCACCAAGGAGCCAATACACCGAAGTGAAGGGTTTAAATACAAAAAAACAAAAAAAAAAAACAAAAACAACAAAAACAACAACAAAAAAATTGAGTCCCCAATTCTTTCCCTTCCTCCCCTCGAGGCAGTAAACAATTTGATATCGGTTATACATCATCATGTAATCCATATTTTCATATTCATCATGTTATAAAAAAAGATATATCACTAAAACCAAAAGAAAAAACTCTTCAAGGGGCTAAAGTGAAAGGCAGTGTGCTTCTGCATATATTCAGACTCATCGGTTCTGCCTCTGGCAGCAGAGTCCCAAGGCACTATCTGCCACCGTTTCTGAGGCTGTGAAACACGTCCGGAGTGACCAGACCCCACCGTGGGGCAGTCGCAGCGAGGCCACCCGACACTCCCCCAACACTCTCCTTGTCAAAAATGGCAGGCGTGACCGAGGAGACCCTGGGCATGCGAGGCCCCCCGTCGCCTCTGGGAGCCAAAGGAGGCCAAAGGGCCTGGCTGGGACCGGCACCCCCGTGTGCTAAGGCAGGCCAGCCGCCGAGTCTGAAGCAAAGGCCTCAAGCTGGCTTTCTTGTCCGTCGGTCATTTCGATACCTTCTAACTCAGGAGACACTCATTTCACAGATAAACGTCACCCGTCCAGCTAAATCCTCATCTGTGAGAAAGCAGATGACTGAGAACATTCAAAAACAAACAATTGGACTAAAACCCTTATTCACTGTACAATTGAAGACTTACATGAACTGCCCTGACAGCCAAGCCTGATACCGTTTAATTTTTACTATCACGGGAACAGATTCATACCAGAATGAAGAGATTAAGTTTTCAGATCAACATTTATTGGCTAAAACTGTTTTTTGGTCAAATTTCCTTTCTGAAATGTGACCCTGCACTCCCCCCACCCCCCACACTGGTGGACTGACACCTGGCAAAAAATGTGAGCCCCCTGCCCGGGGAGGACCATCGGAACGAGCCCCCTCAGCCCCCTGACACAGACGTGAGGAACGCCCGGCCTCTGCTGTCCCGAGGGGGCCATTATTGATGCTCAAAGCGGTCTGAGGTTCAAATGATAACCAGAACCTACTGCTGTGAAAATCTCACATTCCACCAACTATTAGCGCGCGCGCACGCGCACACACACACACACACACACACACACACACACACACACACACACACACACACNCACACACACACACACACACACACACACACACACACACACACACACACACACACCCTCTCTCAGTAAGGGATTAGAGAAATCGTCTCAGAAGCTCTGACGCAGCCGTCTTTATGACAGTGGTGGGAGCAAAAGACAGGAGAGGGGCTGGCAAACCCTATGCTTGAGGGAAGAGAGATAAGTGCTGAGCTCGGGATTGCCCCTCTGCCACAGCTGTTCAGGCCTGGAGTCTGATTAGCCCTAATATAGATGGAACACATTAAGCTCAGCTTGGATTTTGGGTCGTTTCAATTGCATTAAGCAGCAAGCACCCTTCCACACAATTTAGGAGTTTTTCCTTTTTAATTTTCTAAAGATATCCTAGAAAAACTGAAGGAAAGCAAGCCTCTTTAGGATGTCTGTCCATTCTAAAGGTTGTATGGATAGCTTATTTTGCAAACTTATAAGGATGTAATTCAACCTCCTTATTATAAAGATGAGGAAAAAATACTTTTTTTTGAGCCTTACTTTCTGTCTTAGAATTCGTAGGCAGTGGGGGTTAAATGACCTGGCCAGGGCCACATAGCTAGCCACCTTTGTACCCAGGGCCGCCTGACTCCAGGCCCGGTGCTCTCCCCACTGTGCTCTCTAGCTGCCTTGAAAAATGGAGGTTTAGTGAGGTTAAGTTGCACAGTGGCAGAGACAGGATTAGAACGTTCTATTATTAGACGCCGGGGCTCAAAGTGATCGAGAAGTTTATTTCATAAAGCCTACACATTGTGGAGATCTTCAGCGAATGTTAGTCTGCTTTCCCCTGGGGCCCAAAGCCACTTCCCTTTGGTTATTCATACAGGTGGTCAGAATGGGAACGAACACAGAGGTCAGAAGTGACTCAGGAATGCCCACTCCAAGCCTGGAGGGCTTCTTGGGTGGCACAGCCCGACCACGATGCGTGTGGCCCCCTGGCTCTGGGGAGGAGGCGACGCGGCAGGCTTTGCTGCGCTGGCCTGCTTATTAGGAAGCATCAAGGCCAAAAGGCCACCGAAGGCTTGAGGAGAGGATATTTCTGGGCCTCTGGACGCCATCCCTGTTCTCTAGGCATACATACAAAGATATGCAGTTCACCATACAGATATTTTTCTTAAGGAGGTTAGAAATCTCCCCCAATGGGAAGTGATGCCCATGGAGAGATCCTCAGAAAACCATGAACCTCAGTGCTCTCCCTCCTCTGATTTCTTGTCTGTAATGTCACTTGGGTATTTGAGTTTGTGTTCTCAGGTGCTATCTATCCTATGTTACCAACTAGAGGGTAGGCCTCTGAGGCCTGCCACACTGCTGTGCATGCTGCCGGGGAGACCGTTTAGAATTCATTTTGGTCTCTTGTCACTCTGCTGAGGGTCTGGGGGAAAGGTGAAGGGAAAAGATCTCCTACTGGGACTCGGGCAACAAGTGGCGTGAGGGAGTTCAGGCTGCAGTTATCCAATACTCTGATGACAAGTATTTGATTAGTACTTAGGAAAAGAGAGGTAGACCAGCCAGATAGTTACTCTCTTACTCTTCCCTCTCTTCAGGCTGGGGAAATCAGACTGATTAGCAATACGAGTTTCATGAGCTGCTTTGAAACATTTCAGATACAAGGACAATGGATGGACAAGGCTAGGGATTCCACCAGTCTCCAGGAAATATCAAAAGAACAAGAGGAAGGCTCTTTGAACATCAGATAGACACCATCTGGGGGATTTATGGTTGGACAGGAACACAAGTTACACAGGATAGATGCAGATGGGTTGTGAACTGTGTATCTGGAGCAAACGGCTACATCGATGGAACCAAAGAATCCACTGGTATATTAGAGAGCACTAAAAGAAGTGACTTGGCATGGGTTTTGGGAACCAGCTTTCCTATTTTAAACTCAGAGATGATTAAAATAGATGGAGTCTGAATGCAACACCAAAGCATCCCATTTTCCACTTTATTTTCTTCATGCCTTTTAAAAAAATGTGTGTTCTTCCATGACATGAGGAATATGGAAATGTTTGGTATGATAGCACATGCATATGAATTGCTTACTGTATCAGGGAAGAGGAAAGAGATGAGGAGAGGGAGAGAAAGAATCTGGAATTCAAAATGTTAGAAAATGAATGCCAAAAAATTGTTTTTACATGTAACTGGGTAAAAAACCCTAATACTGAAGGGAAAATTAAAGATTAAAATGGGAAAGAAAACATACTCACTTAGAATGAGATTTTGGTCTTTGCCTGTGTTGTGGTCCCAGTATGTTAAGTATAGGATTGTGTTACAAAGGTTAATGACTAGCATGAGTATATTCTACATAAGACCAAAGAGATGTATGTATTGCGTGTGACAGGCCTTCTGATGGACAGGGCAGGAACTAGATCATTTTGGTTGTTCTATCTCCAGAGCCCAGCATGAAGCAGGTGCGTATTAAATTGTCGACTGAATTCTCTGGTAAAGCAACACCTAAACAGAAGTGCAGTTTTGCCATTTGTACACAAACTACAGATCAGCCTGTGTCACCAATGGATAGAGTGCTGGATTTGGAGTCAGAGAGCCTGGGTTCACATCCCATCTCTGATCCCTACTCGTTGTATGACAGTCACTTAGCCTCTCTTAGCCCTGGTTTCCTCACCTGTAAAGTGAGGATAACAGTGCGTGTAGTACATCTACCTCAGCATGTCCTTGTGAGGATCAAAAGAGAGGATGAAGGCAAAGAGTTTTTCAGTATAGGATGTCATTATCCTGTAGCTGGGGAAAGGCCAGGCCTTTGAGCTGGTGGCCTTACAATTGGGAAACCTTTAAATTTGTTCCTCACTGTAACTAACTTACCTCCTCTAATCTTAAGGCCTTTCTACTTAGTCATGGGACAGTTTTAATTTGGAATAGAAGAAAAAGTTGAAGAGTGAATCCAGAAAGACAGGCAGCAGCTAAATTCAGACTACTGAAGATCAGACTTTTGAATGCTAGTAGACAGAAGAGAAGGAAAACCTGATAATGTAACTTATTGCTCTTTAAAGGAGTGACAGTTAAGCATTAATAAAACAACTTGAGTTTAAAAATGAAGTGCCAGAGGAACGTGATTGGAACTGGAAAAGGTAGGAATTCAGGAGCAAGAAGGAAGCTGCAGCATAAGTTTATGCTGAAAGTACTTCCCGACTACCCCCAGTGATCTGAAACCCATAAAAATAGGGAGCTTCCTCCCAACTCCTGCAAGGATATATAGCAAAGTATTCTGTTTGGCTGCAAAGAGGTTTTAGAAGTTTGAGATGTGAAGTAAAACCACCAACAGGTTAAACAAAGGCCACTATTATAGAAAGAAGAAAGAATAGCTATGGTAAGAACATGTAAATAAAATGAAGAAAAAGTATAA
The DNA here is from genome assembly GCF_016433145.1 of Gracilinanus agilis. Lineage (NCBI taxonomy): Eukaryota > Metazoa > Chordata > Mammalia > Didelphimorphia > Didelphidae > Gracilinanus > Gracilinanus agilis. Next base: position 122,336,086 of record NC_058134.1, read on the forward strand.
GAAGCCAATTTAGTAAGTTGATCTAATAGGAAGCCTGAAATTTACAAATGAAGATTAGAAACAAAACAAGGCAGAAGCGAGGGAAGAATGGTAAGGGAACTCCCAAATGTGCTAGTGGAGAGGAAAGAATGAAAAAGTATAAAGATAAAAAGTCACCTCAGAGAGGGTGAAATGATGGGAAAGGTCTCTTGTCCTCAGCAGTTCTGTTTCTTTTTAATTTTCTTTCCTATTTCATTCCTTTTTTTTAAAGCACACTTTTTAATTTTTTTTATCCCAATTTTCTCACCTCTCCCACCCATTGACAAGGCAAGAAAAATAAAAGCCATTACAAATAAGCATAGTCACACAAAATAAATGTCCATATTAGCTATGTTCCAAAAAAGAAAGAAGAAAGAAGAAAGAGAAAGAAATAGAGGAGAGGGACAGGGAGGGGAAAGAGAAAGGGGAAAAAATGCTTGATTTGTACTCAGCTCTTTGTCTGGAAGTTGATGGCATGTTTCACCATGAGTCCTTTGAAACTGTGGTTGGTCAATGTATTGATTAGTTACTAAGTTTTTCAAAATTGATTATCTTTACAATACTCCTGTTACCTGGTTCGACACACTTTACTTTGTATCAGTTCATACAGATCTTCCCATGTTTTTCTGGAACCATCATTATTTCTTATAGCACAACATCACCTTCACATACTGTGATTTGTTCAGCATTGCCAGTAGTTATTTCTCAGCTATAAAGTACTAGCTGCCGTTAGGACATAAAACCTTAATTGTCCTGCCTTCCTAAGTGTATACATAAATATGGCCCTTATGAATCTTTTGGATTTACAAGCATCATACCCTGCAAACAATTGAACATTCTCCAGAAGCTAATGGTAACTTCAACAAAATAATGTCTTCCCATTCAAAGTTTTACTTCCATTACCCCAATCATCCCTCTGCAAAGTTCTACCCCTGAAGTAATTTCTCTATCAGTGACTGTTAATCTTTTGTAATTACTACTTGCCATTCTTGGTCTGATTTTACACAAGCATACTCTTGCCTTATTAAATATACATACACAAATCAAGAGCTAATGTATATTTTTAATGAGAATAACTTAAAATGAATTATCCAGGTTAAGTTTATTTTGGATAGATGACAATTTCACAAAATTATTTTTGAAATCAACATCAGATACTTGGGGGCAGGGAGCAGGGTTCAAAATCTCTGTTTTTATGGACTGTCTCCTTGTGTTTATTTGGTTAGTTGCATTGTATCTGTCTGGAATATGGCAGCCCAGGTGTCTTTTTTACTCCAGTACTCCACGGACCTTCAATTTCAGAGGAACAGGTGCCTCTTTCACCCATGTAAACTTCAAAATAACCTTCAAGAGTGGTCAGGGCTGAAAAACTCATTATTCCATGGCCAACCTGGTGAAGACAATCTGTTCATTGAGGCTGGTACTTGGATAACAGAACACAGATATACAGGCCATTACCAGGTCCATATTTGAGACTTCTCCAAGTCAGCACAACCTACCAGGCCTTTTACTTTACTGGCAAAGCCTTCAGATACTAAGAAGGGCCACCTCCATGCCATGCCAGGCAAAAAAGGATTCTTGAGTGAGCAGGTGTTTTAAAGATGGGGAAACTGGGCAGTAAGTGAAAGACAGTAAAGTGAAAAAAAGCAGTAAGTTTGGTAGTGAAGAAGAGAGCAAAGTAAATGGAGAGAACAGGAGACTGATTGATTTCGGGGTTGTCAACTACTGTACTAATCAGAATAGTAGAACTCAAAATAATTTTTTATTTCATGGCTGACGGCCTGACCCACGGAGACACCAAAGAAATTTAAAAGCAGAAGAGGGAGAAGGGAGAAAAACCAAGGGTAATAATGCCAATCTGGTCAACAGGGAAACTGAACAAATGAAAATCCACCACAGTTAAGCTAAAACTTCCTCACTACTCTTGTAGACATCAGAAAGGAGGGATTTCTTGTTAAGAAATAAATAAAGGTGGAGGGAGAAGGCTACTTCAGCTCCTAGGGCCTTGAAGGGAGGAGCAAGAGTATGATCGCTATAATCTCTAGGTTAGGCTGCATACTAGATACATTTGTTGACATTATTAAGGTGATTCGGGGGGAAATTTTTCTTAGTGACTAATGCAGCTCCTATTATAAAAAGTTACTTTTCTTTATGGCCCTTCTTTCTTTATCCCAAAGAGTATCTTAAACCAAAATGGATGGTATCCACTAATACATGCCATCCAAAGATATGCTGGAGTTTCCTATTAAGGCAATCTACTTGTTAAAGTATCTATGAATTGGTGACAAGAGGTTTGATGGAACCTGATGACTGGAAAATAGAGCTCATTAGCAACAATATTCCTGACTACTCACTAGTGTGAGCTTTCTGTAGGAATTAAAATGGAAGGAGGAATCTCTCCTAGGACCTTAAAGTTTAAACAAAATTATGCAGAAATAAACAGATAAATATCACATAATCAAATACAACTGTATAAGGCTGTCAGTGCTATATGAGAATCTGAGTAAGGCGCTTCTTCTGGGCACCTCCCACTCTTCCACACACAAATCACTAGATCCATCCAGAAGGGCGCTGGTCTGTCCTCCCAGTTAATTCTCCTTGAAAAATTCCAGAGGGTTCAATGGGACTTGGTTAATGTGCCCTTTAAGTACACAGATCATTTTTTCCCCTTCTCATTATGAACCTAGAACCTAGTTGAGAATCCTTTGGAGATGCTTCAGTGTGGAAGGGGAAAAAAAAGAAACATTGGAAATAACTCCACAGGGAAGATGGTGGTGTCTAAGCACGCATGGAGGAGATGGGCCACAGGGAATATTTCTTTGGTAGGATAAAATAGGTACCATTTAAGATATGTGTGGTATTAGATGGTGTTGGGCTGTATATCAGGGATGGAATGAGAGGTAGGGAGATGTGTGGATTTTAAGTTATCATTTGCCTAGTAACTAATAGACCAAGCCTTCAGGGTCTCACATAATTAACGAGGTTGGTTATATTGTCTTATAGAACTATTGTACCTTCTCTCTAGTCATTTCTAGATGCAAGCTAATAAGTCCACATCAGTCAAGTAGGTAAAGGGATGGAGATGTGCCCAAAATAAACATGTGTCATGGGAAAGCCCCAAAGTAAGTAATATGTCTCTTGTCATTTTTCTCTCCACATCTTTCTCCCTCACACAGCCACCATCCTAATTCAGACCCTTATTACTTCTTACCCACATTATTTCAAAGGATTCCTAATTGGAGTTCCCAATACTGAGTCTCTCTTCAATGCAATCCATATGGTAAACACAAAAGGATTTCCTAAAGTCTAACCATGACAAAGCTCACTCAATATACTCTCATTACTTCTAGGAACAAAGAAACTGCTCTTTTTGACATGTAACCTGGTAACTCTTCCTACTTTCCACCTCCCATAGCGCACTGGTACTCTGCCTCCTGTGTCTTTGATACTAAGCTCTTCCTCCTCATCTCCATCTCTTGGAATCTCTGGTTTTCTTTCCAATTCAGCAACGCCTTTCCTAAGATTCCAGAGGCTAGGGGCCTCCCTCTCCTAAATATCTGGTATTTACTTTGTATATATTGCATTTATACTTATAAATAAATATACATTTCCCCTAATAAAAATGTAAGCTTCTTGAGGGTAGGGAACATTTATGTTTCTATAAAATCATGATTTACTGCCTTCAAAGCAGGCAGGGTAGTCACTCTCCTCACAACTGTTGTGAGGATGTAAGCTTATATTTAAGTGAATTTAGCACACAGAAAGAAAGGCATTATATTAATTTGAGCTATTATTACCATATGGTCTTACTCAGAAGCTGGAAACAACTTAGTGCCATTATCTTTACCACAACAGTTAAGAGAATGACTGTATAGGAGGGCAAACAGACAATGAGGTTAAATACTTGCTCTTGGTCACACGTGAGGAGTAAGGAATACAAAGGAAATATAAGGGCCCAATACGTTAGGGCCACATTTGGGAATTTTGAATTTTTGGAAATTTCTTTCTGGCAAAGAAAAATATAAGTGAGAGGAATGGGGGTGAACTTGGGACTTGGGACCAAAGCTTCTCCAACTGAGGCACTGCTCTTAAGAGCCCTGGCTTAGTTATGGCCTCTGTTGGTACCTCACCCATTTCTACACTGTACAAATACTGCACTTTCTCCAAACTCTCAAATACAGATTTAAGCAAGGGCTGGCACAGTTTTCACATGATCTGTTAGCAGTAGTATCTCTTGGGCTGCAAAAGAGAAGCCCTCATCAAACAGGGCCATAACAGCTCAAGGAAGGGGAGGCCCAGGGGGGTAGGACAGCTGATACTAACATTTCTAAAAAACCGAGGCCACTGTGCCCATTAGTTGCAATTCACTACTCCAGGAGGCCTAAAGGGGGAGGGGAGACAAGGTCTAAGAGGAGATCACTGCGGAAGGGAGGCGACCAAACACAGGACCTGCTGGAATTCCCTTTCCTTCTTCCCCAGTGTTAAAAATGAAGCTGTAAGAGGGCCTCGGACTTCCTTCAGAGCTTCAGGTAAACCCAATCCGATGTCACACATGCACATAAGTCTCAGAACACACATGGCATAATACCATGAGAGCTGCCATTGTTTGGATGGAAACTCAATCTGTAACTGGATACTTTTGGTGTTCATCTAAAATATGTTTCCCCGGCATTTTCCTTGCTCATTCCACAACGGACATATTTTTGTTAACAACCAGAGCAACATTCATGGCTGACAAGTCAAAGAGAAACAGGTTCTTGCCTTTGCTGCCCCTCCCCCACCTCCCTTTTTTTAAAAGGAGAAAAAAAAAGGAACCCAACCAGAGAACAAATGAAGAACTCTATCTGCATCTGAAAGCTGTCCAGCCTCACTGAGCATTCCTCCTGGCTTACTAGCACTTCACAGTACACATTTGGGCTTACTCAGAATCACAATTGGATGCCACTTTACTTGAGCCAATCTGATAACACATTCTTTGTAGTCCGGTTCTGAGGGTGTCTGAACTTCCATGAATCCTAGATCCAGTTTGCTCATTTTACAACTGAAAGGATGCTTCCCCCACCCTCCCCCTCAAAGCCCACTGTGCAAACTTTCAGTCGGGGCCTCACTAAAAATGAAGATTTGGGGGGTAATTTCAATGTCACTGGAGATTCTGCTGGCAAAGCAGAATTCAGAATCCGGCCTCAGCACTCTCTATGGGCCAACAGGAGGAGAAAAGAGGCTTTGTCGGGAGCAGATGTGGAGTGGGAGGGCACCTGGAAAGCAGAGCTGCTGAATGAAGCAGGTGCCACGGAGACATTCGAGTTACCGATTCCAACCACAACCACACCTTCATTTGATAGCCAGCCAGCGCAGGGGGGTGGGTGAAGAGAACACATCCCATAAAAAGGACCACCATTCATCCTCTTTAGATAACGGATCCAGCCAGGCTGCTGCTGCTGTTCAGCTTTGCACATTTGCTTCTTATTAAACAAATGTGATGTGAGAAACGAAACACTGTGTTTGCCATAGTAACCCTAGAATCAGGGTCAATATTACCTTACTATGGGTGTGCAAAGTATTAGGGGGAATCACTGGGACCAAAATCCTAATGAAAGTGTAAACATAATCTATCCTCTGCCAACTATTTGTCGAGAAGCTCAAAAGATAGTAGTTATTCTTATGTTTATATTTTTCTTATTTCAGTGGCTATGCTGGTATGAATTAGTTACACATTTAATGAAGAACCACTACTTTATTGGTAGAGACAATTTTCATGAAGCTCAAACATATGTTGGCTCCAGTATTGGTGGGGCACCTAAAAATTCCTTGCAAAACGCCACCTATAATTTCAGATACAAAAAAGATTTCTTTTGACTAATGCTCAGAACAATAATTTTATTAAGGTCAAAGCCTGACCCATCAGAAAGGCCCAAGGACTACAAGGTATTTGGCAGTGACATGAAACATTTAATTTAGCCATGAAAATACAAGGGTGATTTTTTTTTCTGGCTTAGAAAATGATGGCTAGTGGTAGAAATCTTTGGGAACTCTCTCCATTATAAGATGAATCTAACACAGCTTGTCTGACTCCCTCTGTAGTGTTCCCTTCTTGATCTTAGGTCTGACTCCAACTAGGCAGAGACAGTATGGCCACAAAGTCTCTTTACAGGCAAGAGCTTGGCTCCTTATTCTGAAGCAGATAGAGCACGTCTGGCACATTTAATAAGGATGGATTGGATAAGGGCCTGATACAGTATGGACTCCTTGAAGCTCACATATACAAATGTTCACTACTGTGCTTTGAGACTCTCTGAAGGTTCTTCTGATGTGGTCAATTAATGTTGAGGTCCTAAAAACAGCTACAGGGAATTGCGTTTTGTGACATATTTGTTCAGTTATTTCAGTTGTGTCTGACTCTTCACCACCCCATTTGGGATTTTCTTGGCAAAGATGCTAGAGTGGTTGGCCATTTCCTTCTCCAGCTCATTTTAGAGAAGAGGAACTAAGGCAAACAGATTAAGTGACTTGTCCAGGGAAACACAGTTAGTGAGTTGTCAGAGACCAAATATGAACTCAAGAAGACGAGGCTTCTCTTTTTTTTTCTTTTCAACATTCGGATAGTTTCAATTGTTAGGAAGATTTTTTTTTCTGACATTAAACCTAAATTTGCCTTTTTGCAACTTCCACACATTGCTTCTACGTTCTGTCCTCTGGGCAAGACTGCAATCATATCTTTCACCATGAGTCATCCATCTCCAGATTAAATGTGTTCATCTCAAGAAGAGTCTTCTTGATTCCCAGGGCCCTATCTACTACGCCACCTGGCTGTTCTTTTGTGACATAAAGCCTTCAGTATGGTTATGAATTCCTCGAGGAAATAATCCTTCCTGGCACCTAGCAAAATGCTTTGTTATACAACAGGAGCTTCACAAATATTTGAAGTTGAACACTGGTGACAAATGTCTGGAGAACACATGCCCAGGCAAAAAGTGTGCTCAGAACAGAAAGTGGCACAGCTACCCTAACACTCAGCATCTTGGGCTGAGTATATAGTATATAGACTATATAGCCTGTGGTTTTAATTATTTAATTTTATTGTGGCCCTAAACAACTTAGCACAAAGAGAGGATGTTCAATTTTATGGCCATCTCTCCAAGGAATTTTCTGATCACTGTTAACATACACATGTGTGCTTTGACATAGCTATCATAATATCCATACGTGTCATTTGGTATTGTATATCTCCTGAAGTCTCTTAAAACACACATACATAAAGGACTCCTTTATTTCTCTGGCCTAGCATTCTCTGATATCATAGTCCAGAAACTATTTTTATGGCCAAAGGGATTAATGATTCAGGACTTGATTATTTTCAAATGGCAATGATAAATGCACATAAGAGAAGAGGTAGACAGAGGGAGAGGGAAAGAGGAAAGGGGAAAAGAGAGAGAGACAGAAATAGAGTGAGAGAGAGAGAGAGACAAAGAGACAGAGCGTGCTAATACCTTTATTACTGGGCAGAAGGCATCAAGAAAAGAGTATATGGCTTTTGCCTATGTTGTACTAAGGGCTGTCATTCAAACATTTTTGCTGGAGGTAACTTCACCTAAAAGGGAAAGTACCAACCAACTGCAAAGATTCATTCCCAACTGCAAACCACTGGAATTGTGGGTTGTGTCTAGTGAATGAAGGGAAAGGACTGGTAACTCTAGATCCTAGGAATGTGGCCCCAAGAATGTTTTACAAACAAGCTTCAATTGCACCTTCTAAAGATTAATTTCTCTCTCCCCTTTCTGTATGAAAAGCCCACAAACTGGACCCTGCTTTTACCCGTGTCTGAGACTATTTTTTCCTTTAATGATAACCCATGGTATGCATTCAGGAAAAACAGGGAATAATGAAACAGGCTGATCAAGGGTATTCCCAATTCTTCAGAAGTGACACCGAAGACTGAGTGGAGAGAGAGAGTGTGGAACAAAGGATATGAAAAAACCAGGCAAGTATGGCAAAGAGCCGGTATGGAGAGCAGGGCTAAAACATTCTGTACTATGCTCAAAACTAGTGCTATCAGCTCATCTCCCTGGGGAAGGGGGAGGGGAAAACAGATTCAGAGAAACAGCCACGTCCTTCGGAGAGCTATTCTGGAGCAGGATAACAGAGGATAAGTAGAAGCTGTAGGAGGTCATTGTGAAGGGGGTAGGGATAAGTTAGAGGAAATGAGAATCACCACCTCCCTCCTCCAAGAAAGGGACTAAGGTTAAAATACACCAAGGACAGAAAATGGTGTAATCTTCTGGGTGCTCTGGAGTTGAAAAGCACCTTGGAACTGGCCCATGTTCTCCCCATTTCACAGCAGTGTGTATGTTACATGAAAACTGAAACTCTCCCAATGGTAATGGCTCCACCCAGCCTAAAGACACGTTGGGTCCCAGGATATTTGATCCTTCTTGGTGCCATTATAAAACCTGCCAGAGCACCTGAAACAGCCTATGGGTAGATAAGAGGAATATGCATTTTGGGGAGTCAAACTGGGAACAATCAAGGAGCCAGGCTTATAGAAGGAGAGACTTGAGAAGTAGCTGATGCTGCTGTCCATACTGATACCTCAATTCTTAGGTTTTCAAGCTCCTAAGAGTCTGCAGTGCAGGGGAAAAATAGGCCAATTCCTCTTGCAACCATCCTGCCCAGCTGTTTACTGGCTGCGGATTACTGCAGTCACATGAGCTGCTTTTTAGCAAAGCCAAGCTGTCTTCAAGCTGAGAAGGTCACTGGGAGACAGGATTTAGGAAGGGTTCGTACTGCCCTCCACAGTGCAGCAGGGGGCAGGACGGGCCAGGAGCAGCCCTTGGCATTTATGTACACCTGCCTCCCTGACAGGGGCAACACAATGGTGTGAAATTTTTAGAAAAATACTTTGCCCTATATTTCCAAGCAAAATATTTGGAGATATTAGCAACTCTGTGTTTCCCCTAGAGTGACAATTTGTAACTTTGTAACAACTTTGGGCTTATTTATTAAATGATTGGCTGCAAAGTGTCATGGGGTAATATCATCAGTTGGCCATTCTCAACTAAGACCTAAGCATGTACCAAAGCAGCTAGATCCTCAGGTTTCTTTTCATTTCAAATAAATCACCTTTTTCAGGCAATGCCAGCAGAAAAGCCACGATCTCATCTAATAGGCAGGCAGGCAATAAATATCTATTAATTGCCTACAATGCGCCAAGCACAGTGCTACATGCTGGGGGTACAAGAAGAAGCAAATTGGAGCCCAGGATCTAATGAGGGAGACAGCAAACAGACAAATACGTATAAACAGAGTACATAAAGAATTGGAATGATTCAACTTCAGAGAGTTGAAGACCTTATGAGCCATGTGTCTGGGGAAGAGTTGGGAGCCTAAGATTAGACAGGTCTGACAATTGATAAATGATCCTTTACTACATGCCCCAAGTAATGGGAAGTGTCTTAAGAGGTCTTTCTTGATTCTTTTTTTTTTTTTTTAAACCCTCACCTTCTGTTTTGGAATTAATACTGTGTATTGGCTCCATGGCAGAAGAGTGGTAAGGGTGGACAATGGGGGTCAAGTGACTTGCCCAGGGTCACACGGCTGGGAAGTATCTGAGGTCAAATTTGAACCCAGGACCTCCCTTCTCTGGGGCTGGCTCTCAATCCACTGAGCTACCCAGCTGCCCCATTTCTTGATTCTAAATGAGTGCATTTGCATGGCAATGGTGATATCCACATCATTCTTGACATGTGAATTTTTAGTCGAACACACTGTCAAAAGCATGCTCTATTTAAAGGGTGCTTAAGAGACTGTGGGGAATTATTGCTAAGTCTGAGAAATGCCACTTGAAAAGACTTTTTTGGCTTCCTGAAAGAGTCTGCTTCCCCACCCCCACCTCCCACATACAAGCATATACAATCATTTAATCAATCAATCAATAATTTCTCGCTTTCCATGGGAGAAACAAATATCTATCTGTTCTATTCACAAACTCAATTCAATAAACATCTATTAAATGCCTACTGTGTGTAAGGTAGCAGAGTGGATTGGGTGCCAGGCTTGAAGTCAAGAAGATGAGAGTTCAGATCTGGCTTCTAATACTTCCTAGCTGTGTGACCCTGGGAAAGTCTTAATATTAATCCTGTTTGCCTCAGTTTCCTCACCTGTAAAATGAGCTGGAGAAGGAAATGGCAAACCACTCCAATATCTGCCAAGAAAATCCCAAATGAGGTCACATCAGGCATCTACTTGGGGAGATGTAATACATACAGGAAGGCATGTGAAAGAGTGAAGATCATCCTGGATTTGGTCTATGAGAACCTCAATTTGCCTTCTGACTGCACTATTTATCATCACTCAACCCCTGGGTTTTCTGAGGTCAGACTTGTGAATGGCTAACGCTCTAGAGCAGTGAAGGGCAAACTACGGCCTGTGGGTCAGACTGGGGGGGTGGGGGGTGGTGCAGGCCCTGAAATGTTCTAGCCAGCCCTGCAACATTATTCCTAATCTGACAAATACAATGAGTAGGACACAATACAATGAAACTTTGAAAGAGTTGCCTTAGAAACAGATGGACAGATGAGCATTTCATTTCCTTTGGCCCTATCTTTAAAAAGTTTGCCCATCACAGGCCTAGACACTTTCCCTGTGTTGTTCTTGTCTCTCCTTTCCCACTTGCCTTCCTCTGTTTCCCCCTTTACTCCACTTGCCAAGGTACCCATAAGTACTGATATATTTTACTCAGTAGAGAAATAGGAAGGAAAGGGGATGTAATTACAGAGAGGAGGGTTTGGCTTAGGAAATGATTGATGCTAAGTAAAACCTTTAATCATTTCACCTAATGAATCAGCCTAAAGCAGTTTCTAAATTGTCACTCTTTAGGTAAGGGTTAGTTTTTTCATCTACAGCATGAGGAGGTTAGGTGAGACGCATTCTCCAAGATCCCTTCTATTTCTAAGTTTCATGATTCCTCACAGGTAGATGGACAAAGGGAGCTGTAGACAAGGCAGTAGAAGATTTGAGGTAAATTTCAATTTGGAAAAAGAGAAAGCTTCAAGGAAGAAGAAATGTACCTGGGCTGGGCCACATATCAATGGAAAGTGGGAAAGTACACACTGACTTTGCATTTTCTCTTATGTGGAAAAGGGAATATCCCAAGGGGAAGAGCTTTTTTTTAGACAAGGAGGGAGAACTGAGTGACTGTAAGTAATATGGAAGAAGTCAGTAGAGAAGCATAGCATTTAGATGTGAGAGACACAAAGAGAGTAGATAGACACAGGGAGGGGGAGGGAAAGGGGGCAAAGGAAGAGAGAGGAATTAAGTGTTTTAAGAAGTAGGAAGGGGTGGGATTAGGGTGTTGCCAAGGAGAAAGTTTGGTGTTAATAAATACTCATATACCTGAACTGATAAGAAAATCAGCGATTCCAAAAGACCAGCTTCAATATGATTTTTAGCTGATCATTTGTTTTTCACAATCCACTAGATTTTAGGGATGAATTTTAATGCTATATGTTTTATTTTGTTTTAAAACTCTTCTCTTCTTTAGAATTGATACTAAGAATTTATTCCAAGGCAGAAGAGTGCTAAGGGCCAGGGCTAGGCATTTGGGGTTGACTTGCCCAGGGACACAAAGTTAGGAAGTAGCAGAGGTCACATTTGAATCCAGGACCTTCCGTCTCTAGGCCTGATTGTCTATCACTGAGCCACCTAGCTGCTCTAATGCCATTAAAACAACTACTCCTTCCACTTCCCTTCACCTCGCAAAAAACCCCAAAGAAACATATTTGTTTGTTTCTTCTAGAGTGTTATGAATCTAATGTTTCTGAAGTGGGAAAAAAAAAAGCATTGCTGGGCTAGCTCTGGTTCATAAAACAACTAGGCAAATAGCCATTCGCTGAGGAAAAATAATAAGGCGGCAGCTTGATGAATGAATGAAAAAGCATTTATTAATTGCTGTGCTAGCATAGAAAGAACACTGGCTTTGGAATCATGAGGCTTGGATTTAAATTCTTATTCCATCACCTCTTAGCTATCTAACAATAGGCAAATCCCTTAGGTTCTCTGTGCCTTGGTCTCCTCATTTGTAAAGTGAAGTAGCACAAGTTTTATTGTCCTACTTCATAGAGCTGTTGTGGGGAAAGCACTTTGTGACTCTTAAAATGTCATATGAATACAAAATACTACTATTATTAAATATTTTATTCTCCTTATTCCTGCCAAGCTATGCCCTTCTTTTTTTAATTTTTATTTATTTATTTAAAAAACCCTTACCTTCCATCATACTGTGTATTGGCTCCAAGGCAGAAGAGTGGTAAGGGTAGGCAATGGGGGTCAAGTGACTTGCCCAGGGTCACACAGCTGGGAAGTGTCTGAGGTCAGATTTGAACCTAGGACTCCTGTCTCTAGGTCTGGCTCTCAATCCACTGAGACACTCAACTGCCCCACTATGTCCTTCTTAATGCAATACAAGACCATATTAGTTTTTTCTGGTTGTTATATCATACTCATGTTGACTCACTGAATTTTTATCTAAAGGTGTTTTGCTTTAATCATACACACACATTGTAGTTTCCTTCAATATCTTCTTTCTCCAGTTGAGAAAGAAATAAAACAAAATCCCTATTATAAACATATAGTCAAGGAAAACAATTTCTATACTAGCCACATCCAGAAAAAAACTTCTCAAATCATTTGAGTCTTTAATCTGTCTTCAAGAAGTAGGAACAATATTTTATCATTAGTTATTTGGAATCATGGTTTGCCAGTATACCAATCAGAATTCCTAATTCTTTCCAAGTTGTTTATTTTTACTATATTATTTGTCTTTACCATACTATATAAATTGTTCTCCTGGTTCTGTTCACTCTGCTTTAGCTTATACGTCTTCCTAGGTTTCTCTGAAACCATCTCTGACATCATTTCTTTCTTTTTTTTTTTTTTTAAACCCTTACCTTCCATTTTGGAATCAATACCATATATTGGTTCTAAGGCAGAAGAGTGGTAAGGGGTAGGCAATGGAGGTTAAGTGACTTGCCCAGGGCCACATAGCTAGGAAGTGTCTGAAGTCAAATTTGAACTCAGGACTTTCCATCTCTGGTCCTGACTCTCAATTCACTGAGCCACCTAGCTGCCCCATCTGATGTCATTTCTTACAGCATAATTATATTCCATTATATTTATATGCTATAACTTGTTCAGCCACCTACAATTTGTGGATACCCCTCAGACTTCCATTCTTTGTTATTTCAAAAAGAGCTGCAAATATTTTTTGTATATCCTTGGAGTTTATTTTGCATAGCATTAATCTTTCCCTAAACCAAACCTTCCTCCCTCTAAATTCCCTTTCCTTCCTATTTCTCTGTTGAGGGAAATATATTTCCTTACTTAAAGAGTGTTTTGCCAAGTGGAATAAAGGGAGAAATACAGAAATACAGGTAGAAAAGTAGAGAAAAGAAGAAAAAAGAACAATGCAAACATTTCTGCTCATTTTTCAACTAAAAGAAAATGGTCCAGAAGCAAAAGAGAATGGAATATTTTTCCAATATAAGTTGTTATCAAAAATTTTTCTAGGATGAAAACAATTAGTGAGGAAAAAATGCTAACTTAATTGGGAAAGAACCTGTCTGGAAAGTTAACTGAGAAAGGATTTTTGCCTTCTTTTCCAGTGTGGGGGTGGGGAAGGATCCAGAGAGAAACACTCTCTGCTTTCAAGATGCCATGCAGCACTGCAGCAGTTTAACAGGACTCTTGCCAGCTTCCCATTCAGATCAAGTTGCATCCTTCATAATGTGCTCCTCCCCCACCTCTCTCCCAGTCCACAGCTCTCAGTTGCTCTCTCTTCTTTTCCTAATCAAGAAGAGATCTTTTCAGGTCTATCTAATCCTTCTTGTCTCCTTTAAAGAGAGGTTTTTTTGTTCTAAGTGAGGGAAATTGTTATGCTATATCTAATGAATTTCACTTTTTTTTTGCTTACAGGAAAGGTGGTACCTAAATATAATTTGCACCTCAAATTTCCTACCACAAAGAGGGTCAACAGTGAAAAAAAGAGGAAAAAAAAAAGCAATTGCTTTCATCTTCTAGGAGTGTGGCCTAAAAAACCCTATAGGTCCCAGGATAAGATATTCTTTTTTGGAGTTTATTGGCCATAGGTTATATTCTAAAAGAATGGATCTGGATCATATGCATACATTTTAAAGGTCACAAAAACCATATTTTGCTTAAAACTTGTCAATGGCACAATAGAACAGGGCAACTGTTTTATAATAACTCAATTTAATAAAGCAGCACCATGTTTTATATTGTTAAAACTCTATGTTCCTTACAATAATTTTCAATGACCATAAAACTTTATTTAGTATAATTATATTCCTCTGATACCTGATCACGACATGGAAGTGATTCTGAATTCTGTTAGGTTCTACTGAGAGGAAAGACTTCAAATATGGGCCTGGTAACAGACTATATGTCCGTTGTCCAAGGACAGCTTATCAGTAGATTGGAGGATAGTAAATAATTTAGCTATTAGCATCTCTCAAAGATCATAAATTAAAATCTTTTTGGAGTAGAGATTTGCTAAGTGATAGATTCTTAAGTCCTCATGTACAGTTCTGTGTATAATAAGCCTATCAGACAAACTAAGAGAGGAGGCAATTGAGTATTACAGATATCATAAATACTATTCCATGATATTAGTGCTAATAGTCAAGAAAAGGCTGCAAAGAATTGCTTTAAGAGGAGAAATGAAGTAAGACAAAGTTAAGCCAGAGAGATTCAGAGAAGAGGCTCCACTATGCCTGAGGTGTTAAAAAGCCTGAGCCAGTGACTCCAAGATTGTGTGAAGAAGGGAAAGAGAAGACTAGTACTACCCAAAGAGAGTAAGTTGATATGACCAATGCCAAATAGGCCAGGCACCTGGAGGATTTCAAATAATAACACTAATATGACCTTGTATTTCACTAGATTATGAGGACAGAAAGGGCCTCTAGTCTGTCTTCATTTAGATATTGCTTACTCGAGGGGAGCCATGTGCTTTGATTTCATATATTTTGGGGTGTATGAATGGGGATGGAGTACCTATCAAGGTGAGGCAGACTGGGCCATCCCATTCTACTAGGATGGAGCCTGGGAAATCATCTGAGTTGCCTGAGATACATGAAAATCATCTGACATATGCTGGAGGAAGATCTAAAATAATAACACCAGATTCCACAGACTTAAATCTAAGGCTTTCTTTACTGGTTGGATTTGAAAAGGGCATGGATTTCAGTCTTGGCTGTGAAGTGTTTGGCAACATGTGAAACTAGGCAGGGGTGGTTAGCATTTCAGGACCTTGTACCTTGCTCCCTTTTTCTCATTTCCCCCCTCATACAATAAATCAAAGAACAGCAGCTACCCATTCCTGGGAAATCACTTAATCATTGTGACCATCATCCCACTGATTCTTTTCCTCCTAAGGCAGATAAGAGATTTGAAAAGAGAGCCCCTGAGAATGAAAAATAGCTAGTGCTGGGGGGATGAGGCCTAGGTGGGAGGGAGAACAACCTAAGGTACTTCCTTAGGGTTCAGTTATGTTCACCTCCTTTTTCGCCAATACACAGAACACACTGATTTTCTCTCTCTCACCTGGATAGTCCTGGTAGACATATGGTCTCATCTATCACCCTGGGGACTCCATACTTCTTTCCTTTAATCCACTTACTCCTTTTGTCCCTTTACACTCACACACAGACACAGACACCACCCCCCCCAATCTCCTCTCCAAAAAACTATATGTATACATAATGTATATATTGTCTCTTTTGTCTTTTCCCCCTATCCTTTTTGAAAGGATGGATGAATTTTTTAAAAAATCTAGTACTACTACTAAATGAAATCTTTTCCCTAAGAGGGAAGAAAACCAAACCAAAGCAGACCAGACCAGACCAGACCAGGAGTTCTTTGTTTGCTTGTTTGAGTGCTAGTAAATAAAAATACTGAGTTGAATGGCATGAGGAAGATTTATAGGGATAATGATTCAAACATATCTCATTATCATTTGCTGGTTTTCTTCCTCTCATTCTTTTCCTTCTCTAATTTACCCTTCAAACCACTGCCTTAATAATCTTCCTCATGTAGAGACCTAGTCATGCCCAAATCTTCCATAGCTCCCTATCACCTTTTCAAATTCCTTCATTTCCAGACTCATCTCCTATACACCCTCTGCTACACATTCTACATTCCATCCAAACTTGTTGCCATTAAGTTTGTTGGTTTCATATGACGGTTGAGCGGGTAGGTAAAATTTGCATTTGCTTTAAATGGAATTTTGGCTCAGAGAGTATCACAGAATACAGTCTCTTAGGGTGGCCACTTTAGGAAGTTAAGCCCTTTTTGGGAGAGCCCGATTGAGGGTGTCTGAGCCTTTTAATGGCCAGGTTGCTGTGCTAGGGCCAGGCCAGAACAAAAGGGAACATATTGCAGTAAAGATAAATGGGGAGGGCTGCTGGCTATTTCTTTAAATGTAATGTTAATACCTTGTAATCAGCTTTAATGTTTAAACAGACTCGACCCTCCAGTCCATTTCTCCTAATTCAGAGCACGTGGAAGGTGCCAGGATGGCAGCAGCCATGACAGCTGGGGGTCTCTAAGTCCTCCCATCTGATAATGGAAGATGTGTTAGACAAACTCTCCTGGGGACAATAACCAGGGGAGGGGTCAGAGCATTGGAGAAAGGCTGAGGTGAGGAGCGGGAAGACAGATCGGCTAGATGGCTCCGGGTAGAGCACGAACCCTTTGAATGCTCCATTTTACGAAACTAGAAGTTGCAAGGGTGGAAACCATGAAGCAGCTAAAAAGAAGACACCAAGACTAGGGTTTGTGGGTGACAGACCTTTTACACTTACTGTGTCTGAATACTTTTGAGCATCAACTCCTTTCTCCTAATAGCAGATTTCCCCTTTATTGAGGAGCTCCTCCAGAAATCATACAGAATCATTAAAAGCAGACATGTGCGCTGCTAGGTCGCCTGCTTGTCATCAGCACATGGGCCATGTAGTAAGAGGTCAGACTGAATTCTGCACTGGAGAAACTCCACACTGTCCACTGTCTGGGAACTCTCTGGGATGGACTCTTTCATCCCTGGTGCTCGTTCTCAGTAAGCCCAGTTATTAAAGGGGAAGTCTGGGTGTGTGCATGGTGTAGTGTTAAGAACCAATGTGGGCTATTTTTAGCTCTGGTTGATGGACAGAGAAGCGCTAGCCCATCATCTGTGCTACTCTCAAGGCAAACCGAGGTAAACCCAATGTCTGTTCTAGTTCAAGCTAAAAGGGCCAAGGAAATGACTATTCAATGAGAACAGTTAAAGATTAAATGGTTGAAAGCCCTTTGGAAGGGGGCTGAGAGGAGCCTTGAAAGAATTCCATTTGCTGGATATAGGGAAGCAATCATCTCTGCATTTCTGAGGCCCAAGAGTGGACAGCAGATACCAGAGACACAAGTGGACACAAAGGGTACAACAATGTATAGCATGATAATGAGGTAGGAGATGAACAACGAGAAAGCAAATACATAGCTTGTTAGTAGGTTATCTCCACTACTGAAGCTCTAAATGAATGGGGAATTGATCAATGCTGCCCTCTTGGGTTCAAAAAAGATTATGATAAGATTTTGCTGGAAAAACAAAGCGGAAAATCAAAATTTCAAAAGCACAAAAGCTGTTTTCACCTCTGTTTAAACTAAGGACTCACATTTGTGCAAACAAAAGAGATTCACTCACTGAACTGATTGACTGAAGACACAACTACCTCAGCTAGGTACAGAGATCTAGGACACATTTTGTAACAATTGAGATTAGGAAAACATACTTTATTACCAGGGACAAGGTTGCCTATTGAAAAGCTAACTTTTAATTATTCAAATTGGTTTGCAGAACATATAATCCTTTGCCTTTATTTTTCCCTCTCTGTTTCTATGCCATGCTCTCAATTGTCAACTTTAAATCCAAAAATTTTACACATTTGACAAATACTCAGTACCACCATGCTTTATCACCCAGATTTACAATCTGTGTCATCCTTTGTGATTCCTCATTCATACACACTGAACATGCCTAATGAATGGCCTAATTTTGCCATTTCTACCTTTATAATATTTCTCAGAATGTTTCCTTCCCTCCACTCACACATTCTTCAACCTAATCAGTGATCTGCCTCAGTTTCCTTATCTGTGAAATGGGGATGATAACACAGTTCCTGGTACGTAGAAGGTACTTAATAAATTCTTATTTCCTTCCTTCCTGGTAATAGTACCAGCCCTCAGCATAACTATTCAGTTGACTATTTCCCCTTAGCATACATTTCCCTCTTCCTGCCCTTTTCTCCTATATCCTCTTTTCTCATTTTCATTATCCTCTCCCCAATCAGAAGATGATTCTTAGTCAGATTAAACTTGGGGAAGACATAATTATATGTAGGTAACAGGGCTTTTTAATTTGAGGAATAACAGAACAAAGGATAGCATTATGAACTAAGATGTAGTGGGCAAAAGCAGAGGTATATCTTTATGATATGATTATAGCTGCTTTTCCTAGCCTTGAACAATTTTATTTCTGCTTTAAATGCATATGCACTAGCACCTGTGAAAATATTCAAATTGAACTAAAGTGTGAGATGTTAGCTACCCAAGAGATAACACAAAGTATAGAGTAACTAATGGGTTTTGATATGTATACTGTCTAATTATTCTTTTCATAGTGAGGCTTTGAAGTCTGTTTTTGAACTAGACTTGAGGACCCAGAGTTTAATATTTTTCTATATATATTTGGGGAAAAAAATGTATTCTACAGTTTTCTACCTTGAATCCAAAAACTATTCCTAACACTATCTCTCACTGACTTCCATTTGAAGTTGTGTAGGCCCCATATTCCTCTTTCCTCTTTTCCTGCAATTAATTTCTCTTCTGGGCCAGAACTTATGAGCTGAGTTACCACAGGGGAGTTCTTTGCTAGTAAGATCTTTATTAAAACTATATTCTCAGGGCAGCTAGGTAGTACAGTACATACAGCACCAGGCCTGGAGTCTGGAGGCCCTTGGTTTACATGGTCTCTGACCAGATAATGGGCGTGACCTTGGACTAGTCACTTAATCCCAGTTGCCTAGTCCTTGTGATTCTTTTGTCTTAAAACTGATACTACCAAACAAATCAAATTTTCTGGAATTGGGGCCTCTCCCTTCTCCCTCTCCTATAATGTCTATTTCCAAGTCATTTAAAAACAACAATACTAAGTTCAACTATTTGTTGATTTTTCCTGATGGAAGAACTCAGGTGATAGTTCCTCAATTCACAGGAAAAAACAGTCTGTCATCACAGAGTAATTTGGAGGGATAAAAAGAAAACCCCATATAGTCATCCATAACTCAGAATCTTCTTGGTTACATGGGAAAAAGCTAATTTAAGTTCCCAGTAGGAATTCCTCAGTTTTTGTTTGTTTTGTTGTTACTTTTTGTTTGTTTGTTTTACTTGACTCAGGCCAATCTAGACTTCCAAGGAGTAGGCAAAATGGCTATTTTTCACTTCACAATGCTGTGACAAAGTATGTGACATAAGAAACTAAATTTAATTCAACAAATACTTAATAAACACCTGCTGTGTGCAAGACATTGTGCTAGACACCAAGAAGACAAAGACTAAGGTGAAATCATACCTGCTGTCAAGGAATTGAAATCTCATCCTACCCCATGGATGCAGAATTGTAAATACAAATAAAAAGGAAAGTGATGAGAGAGAGAGAGAGAAAGAGAGAGAGAGGGGGGGGTGGGGGTGGGAAATGAAGGAAGTCTTCACAGTGTGAGGGATACCTGAGCCTTGAATGAAGGGCAACAATTCTAAAAAAGGAAAGGTGGTGAAGACATGCATTCCAGACATAGGAGAGGGCTTGTTTGAATGTGCAGAGGTGGAAGATCAAATGTTGAGTTCAAGGAAAATGATAATTACAAGCTTCAAGGCTAGAATTCAGCAAACCCCAGCAGTCACATGTTGGAAGGCTATCCTAGCACTACCAACACTTATTGGCTTATTTGGCTGCAGATCAAAATTTCCTTTTCTCCTAGTTGCAAGAAACAACCTGAATCTCCAACATGGAGGCATGATTATAGAGTATCCAGAGATATGTACAATTGGCATGGACTGACTTTATCATTTATATCCTAGACAAAAGATGGAAAAAGATAACAAATGATTACTAAGTCTGTTATGAAAAGAGATGGGATAAGGGGAAGATAGAGTCATCAAAATTTGGCCAAGCATTCTGCCATTTCCCCCCAGAAAGGGAAAGATGGACAGAATAGATAACAAAGTCTCCTTTCAATTCACCCAAGGAAATATTTTGGCCAGTTATGTAATAACAGCAATAGCTATATTTTCAATGAATATTAAATAAGAGATCATTCTTTTAAAAAAAAATCTCTAAATGAACATTCAGGGTAAGGGATAGACATAGATTAAATTGAGGATAAGGTTTTGCAAACTTTTTCTTAATTTGGTTTATGACCCACTTGATTCTGAACATGATTATTCCCAGATGCAAGCAAACCTTCAATGGTCTGGGGTGTTCCTGGTAAACTTGATGCAATCAATCTGCTTTTGACTTTGATTGGGCCATGTTACTAAAGCCCAAGTCCTATAGAAACGGGCAGGTTCTTGTTTAGTACCTGATTTTTCTCCTCTTAAAAGACATGGAAATATTTTCTGGGTTTGGCCTTTGTGGAGGATGTAATCATTCCCTTCCCTACCACTTGTCACATTATTCTCAATGTGGCACATTTTACTCTTTTTTGACTATCGATGCCTCTACGAAGCTTCTTGTTTCATCAGTACCATTGGTCTAACTGTCCTTTATTTAGGACTGCAAAACAACGAAAATCCCAAACTACATAGCTCAAATTTTATTTGCCTCATTTAATGACAAAACCACCCTAAGAATAAAAACAGTTAGTTCTCCTCCTTGGTTCAGTCTTTGCAATAACTTCCATGGTAAAGCTGAGTTGGAATTGTTTGGTACTTGCTAGCTACTCTGTGAACTCTGTTCATTTCAAATCAAAGTCATGAATCACAATGGCATTCACAAAGCTGAAAAGGTGAGGAGTCATGGTAGGGTGGTTACATATTACTGACCAAACCAGAAATTCTAAGTGAATCAACAGAAAATAGGAAGCACATCCAGCATGGCAACCAAAAGAGAGATACTGACCAAGAAGGGAATAGGTTACACTCAGATATGTCAAATGGGGGCAACTTTCGTGAGGTTATCAGAATTTACCACACTAACTACAGCACATACAAAGTAATCTTTAGAGTGCTGACACGGGGCAGATGGTACCACAAATTCTACATTGCTTTAACAACAGAAAGCTTGAAAAAGTCTCTGAAAGCAAAGCACTCTTTCAAATAAACGAATAAGCAGTCATCACTATGGCATATTCTGTCAGGAAAATACTTCCCCGAGTTGTCTTCCACTGATGACTGGGATTGAAGGTTACTAGGACTATAAAAGCTCATCAGGACCCATGGATAGGATCTTGTAAGGGTCAGAAATTAATAGGGCTTCTTCCATTTCTAAATTTCCTCCCTCCCTCCCTCATCTTCTGTCTTACAGCCAATACTGTATATTGGTTCTAAAGCAGAAGAGCAGTAAGGGTAGGCAATGGGCATTAAGTGACTTGCCCAAGGTCAAGCAGCTAGGAAGTGTCCAAGGCCAGATTTGAACCCAGGACTTCCTGTCTTTGGGCTTGATTCTCAATCTACTCAGCCACTTAGCTGCCTCCTCTAAATTACTTTTCAAAGTCTTATCGAGA
This sequence comes from Gracilinanus agilis, assembly GCF_016433145.1. Taxonomy (NCBI): domain Eukaryota; kingdom Metazoa; phylum Chordata; class Mammalia; order Didelphimorphia; family Didelphidae; genus Gracilinanus; species Gracilinanus agilis. Next base: position 122,357,922 of record NC_058134.1, read on the forward strand.
AAGATGGACAGGAACGTAGGCCACCTCCCCATAGGAGACCAAAAGATCCCCAGGCATTGTTTGTTTGCCGCAAAGAAAAGCACTCTTTGGTTACTATTCAAACCAAAGCTGAATCTCAATTTTTTCCCCCATTTTTCTTTTTTTGAGGGGTGGAGGAGCGTTGTTTTTGCTGTCAGTCATGTCTTGAGGGTTTAAGTGGAAACAGGGAAGAAATTCAATCAAATATTTATACCCTCTTACCATTAGCATCCTGGACTCCAGTAAGTGCTCCTACGGCTGCTGCGGTTTCCCCAGACAGGACGATCTGTCCTCCCCCTTGCAGTGTGGCCTCAGCCAGTGTGGCGACAGCATGGGCGGCGGCTTCACTGTAGGCATGAGATTAAGAGAGAAGGATGTGTGAGATGAAGAGAGACATGATGCTGAAGCAAGGCAGACTACCTTCCCCCATTCTCTCAATACTAACCCTCTTGGACCCTACTGTGACCCCTTGACCAAGGATTTAATGGCAAGTCCATGAAACCAATGAAGGGCTTTAAAAATGCTAAAGGATAACATCAATAAAAACAGTTTAAAAAATGGAAATGCCTAAAGAAGTATGCGTTATAGGATGGAGAGGGATACCCACTATTATTCTCTTCTTTATCAACATCAATTAGCATTTACTGAGTGCCTACAAATATAGTGGGGATTGTGATCCATATCCACAATGCATATGCCATTAGTCTTCACTGTTAATCCCTCAGCTTTCCTTTTCCTTCTCCATTATAATAATACAGACAGTCCATTGGAAATAGGTTTTTCTGTTGTAAGAGATATGGATTACAGAAAAGAACAACCCAGGAGTCAAAAGCTAGCCTTGTTAATATATAACTAATGTTAAATAACTTGGTTATTAATTCCAATGAAATCATAAAGGTGGCTAGGTAAAATAGCCTGGCTTCTCTCTCCACTCCCAAATTTTTCTCGGGGCCCCCACCTTATCTCTGGGACTCTTTGCTTCACACTAACCATGCAGGTATCATCAAAAATTTTTATTAATAATTTAAAATGATCAGTAAATGCCAAAGCTTCCTTGTTTTTACAGACACAGCAAAATGATAATTCTCTCTGCTGCAGTTCAAACATTTTGTGGAATGGAAGGAAAGGCCCATTTGCTATCAGCTACTTGCATACCATTTTTCTTTTCTCCTTTTTTCTATATCCCAAATTCATGTATCTTTCTGCCCAGAATGAGCACTGGGAGCAATGTGCACAATTAATAAGCCAAAGTATGATATAAATTAGGTCAAATTACATATTCTTTACATCTGTTTAATTCACTGAGTCTTGTTCTATTCTGAGCCTATACACTTTGCCGTGACTCTAATCATCTTGAAAATTCCTACCACTGATTTATCTCAAGTGGCCTTGGATGAGGGATTGTGGATGGCTTAGGGAATATCTATAACTACTAGTGGAAAAACATAATGCCTTGCAAAACACTCAAGTCCTCCTCTGTTGTCTCATCATATTGTGAAGGTGACCCTGGATTCTCAATAGCTATGCTGGCTAGGGCAAACTTGCAGGTCCTAAAGAGCCTAGTGACAGACATATTTGTCTATTAAATATGCATTTATTAAGGGACTATTCTGTTCCAGGCATTGTGCTAGGTGCTAGAGAAATCAAGAACCCCCTTTATCTTTGTGGAGCTTGAGGGAGAAATAATACATACATAGAAAATCAAACATAAAATAAATTTGAAGTAATTTCTGGGAGGCAGGGCACTATCAACTGCAGGGACTAGGATAGATTTCCTGTAGAAAAAAAGGCATCTCAGCTGAGAGAAGCTATGAGGAGGAAATAAGGTAGGAGTGTATTCTAGGCACAAGAGATAGCCTATGTAATGGCAGAGGAGAAAAATGAGAAATATATGCTGAAGGCAGAATGGACAAGATCTGACAAATAACTGGACATAATGGTTGAGAGAAACTGAAGCATCAAAGATTATTCTGAGGTTGCAAACCTGGGTGTCTGAAAAGATGTGATGCTCTGAAGAGAAATAGGGCAGAGGAAGGAGGGAGGGTTTAAAAGGAAAGATAATGAATTCAATATTAGACATGTTGTGTCTAAGATATCTATGAGACATCCATTTAGAGATGTCCACATGCAGTCAGTGATGAAAGACTAATGTTCAGGAGAGACCAGAGCTGGATATATAGATCTGGGAGTCTACTAAGTAGAGGTGATAGTCAAAACCACCAAGGCTGATGAGATCACTAAGAGTACAGAGAAAAAAGAGAAGAGAGGATGAAACAAGGATAAGGATCCAGCAAAAGATATGGAGTAGTGGTCCAAGCAGTAGGATGAAAGCCAGGACAGCAGTGTCATGAAAATCTTGACTATTTATCTGATGGCAGAAGACTAGTCTAGCTAAGTTAACCTGATTATTAGTGAACTATTTTAAAAATTATATTGTAAATGTATTTGATTATTAGAAAAAGAAATATACTTTAAAATAATCATCTACATTTATATTCTACTGATGATAACCTTCAACTATTTATAATGGGTGCCAGAAATTATGGGCTTGAAATAAGAAGCTCATTATTATAGGGTTCAGTACTTGGTGATGATTCCCCAACATCACCCCAGCAAGTTACTAAGCCATGAAGAGGTTGCATCGTGTTGTTTAAGAGGAATCCTTGCAAAATAAAATCAACCTCTCTGCCTTCTTCATTTTCCCCAAACTGCCATGTCGTAGGTAGGCCCGAGCCCAGGTTTATTAGTTATGTTGCTGGATCAAAACAGGTGACTATCAGACAACCAAGTGTTGTTCCATTTGTACCTAAAAGGTAAGTGGACAGGAACAGGGTACCTCTATGAACATTAAGGATGACCAAATTTACCAGTATAATTTTTGCTATGAAAAATTCTAATAAATTAAATTTGAATTACAGCTATAAATATGGAAGAGATCTAGAACAGTATTATCTCAAATAACAGCAATGCCTAAAAGCTGAAGTCTTAACTCCTACCTGTCTACAGTGTGGGATTTAATGAAAGAGGTTCTAGACAGTGGCTGTCCCTTAGGAATTTCAAGAGACCCAGTTCCCTCAACCAGCCTAGACAGTCCCTCACTGTCAGACTTTGCCTTATCATCCTTAGGAGCTGAACATACCACTCCCTGCCAGGACTTATCCCTTGACATTAGCTGGGCACATTGCACTATCTGATTGCAAGCAGATTTCAACATCTCTGAACTCCTACATGCCACAGTAAACTCTGTGCCTTTTCCTCTGGTGTAAACATCATAGCCACCTCAGCTGCAATTGAGCTTGTTAACAAGACCCCCAGGGAAATTCTTACCCTTGTAGACTTTAGAAATAAACCCTTGTCCTAACTGTGAAAGAAGCCAGGACCTGCCTCATATTTTCCAACATATACACAGCTCCCAGGGCACCCACACTTAACTGCAACATCTGGTTAGAAGCTTCAGCAAAGTCATGTATTTCCCATTTTCTATGGCTGCCACCCTTCCTGTTCTGTCAAGGCAGGTATAAGATGTGGGTTTACCAGGCTAAGGAGAGAGGTTCTTTCTAATACTATCCCTACTGTTCAGGAATTTATCTGGGTATCTTCTATTACAGGAAAGAATGGGGCTGACCAAGGACTGTAAGGAACTAAGTTTGAGGCCACTAAGAAGCTACATGATTCAGAGGACTGGGCAACAGATTCTAATCCCAGGTCAGTCTCTGACTTGCCAAGTGACTATGGGAAAGAACACTTTCTTTTTCAGATTCATTTTCTTTTACTTTTTTTAATTCAAAGATATTTTATTTTTCCAATTACATAATAATAATTTTCATCATATGGTTTCCAAAATTATAAGATCCAAACTGTCTCCCCCTCTCCTTTCCCTCCTCCCACTCAGAGATGGTAAGCAATTTGATCTGGGCCATACATGTATTATCTGATTTATTTTTTGGCATCTGTGAAATCTCCCAAAGTGAGGAATTACTACTCTGAAAATATAATGCAGGTTGACTGTGTAAGCCTTCTTTTAAGTGATAATGAATCATTAGTTAATTGTTTAGCTTACACGATAGACACATAGAGCATATCTGTAACTCCTTAATCCCTTTTCTACTTAGACATAAAGGAAGGAGAATCTTTTCTTTTATGGTACACTGATAACAAGCCAAAGTCACTACATGGATTTGAAAAGTCTGTGTCACAGCAAGTATTTCACAAGGGCTCCTGAGATCCAACAGTCAGGGGGGCAACTTTGTCAACAGGGGACTTGAAATGGCATTAAAATGGAAGGAGTTTAAAATCCAAACAACTGGATATTTTAAGACTGGGAGTTCTTCATTCTGATTTAGTTGTTGCTTGGCTCTCTGTTCCTTCAGAAGTCGCTCCATGTACTGCCTAACAATGTGGGATTAGTGATACCAAGCCAAATATGGGAAGAAAGAGAGAGAGAGAGAGAGAGAGAGAGAGAGAGAGAGAGAAAGAAAACTTAAGTGCATATATCAAAGACATGGTTTGTAAGGGGTCACCTTCTGAGGAACTGATTGCTCATGTGAAAAGAAGCTCTTCATCCTGAGGTCTCCATCCTAAGGAACTTTTCCAAAGGATCAGCTTCTAAATTTCCTATTTGTTGTCTCTGAATGTGAACTTCCCTATCTCTATCAGTGGCACTATCTTCCCAGGTGAAAAACTCTGGAATATTATTGGTACCTTTCCTCTTTCATTCCTTAGAAATAATTAGCACTAGCTTCTATTGATTTTTTTCTTTGAAAATTTTTTTCAGATAACATTTTTCTCTCTTCCCTCCAATTCAATATGGCAATCATGGATGACTGCAATGCCCTCTTGATGATCTCATTCTTCCAGCCTACCATTCTAATCCATCCTTGCTGCATTCATCATATATTTTTCTCACTCAAATATCAATAATGGCTCTTATTACCTATCATATTGAATCTTAATGCCTTTGGCTCCATCCTATCTGCCCAATCTTAATTCCCAGTGATTTCCTATTATGAATTTTCCACTTTAGCTAGGCCAAACTCTCCCATCATTTTTCAAACACATTATGATCATTTCTATCACTATGTCTTTTGCTCTTACTAAACTGCTGACATGAAATGTCTGCCTGCCTTCCCTCTACCTATCCAAAACATACAGTCTTTCATACCTCAGGTCAAATCCCATTTCTTCCATGAAAGTGTCCTTGATTACTTCAGGAAAGCTGGTCTCTTCTTCTCTAACTCTGACAGGAAGCATAGTAGACACCACGCAGTCCAGTACTTAATTATCATACCATATTATACCTAACATAACTTAAAACATTGCTGGGCACATCATCAGCATGTTTACAGATTGCCTTATATATATTATCTCATTTGAACCTCACAGTAACTCTGTGAAATAGGTGATGTTATTACCCCCATTGGGTTATAAGACTTGCCTAGGGTCACAAAACACAAAAACAAGTAACTTGGAAAGGATTCAAACAAGTCTTCCTGATTATAAGTCCATTGCTCTAGCCATACTACACTATCTCAATTGCTACTAAATAAGAACTAAATATGAACTTTTCTAAGCTCATTCAAGGGAAGAGAATTACTATATACAATGGTGATCTCAAGACTTTACATCTGGGTAGATAGATAAATAGAAGAGGAAAAAGCAAGGAAAATCAGCTAATGTGTGGTTTAAACATGAATCCAACCAAATGAAGCCTCTTCTTTTGCTTATATGCAAAGAAATGATCAAATTGAATGGTTTTAATTTGCCATATATCCCAATTCTTTTAAATTGCTATTGGGATGGAGACTCAATGGACAGGAGTTACTCAAAACTTGTTACTTAAGGCTCAACTATTAATAGGTAATACAAAAGGAGAGAGAAGGTAATCTAGCCAATGAATCCCTATAGGTAGTTAGGTTGGAATGGCTAGATGACCTGGACAGGTCAACCCAAAATATTTCAATAGCTAAGCATGTTAAACTTTACTTCTCAACATCCCCAGATGCATTTCTCCTTGCAGGGCTTCCCCTATGTCTTGGGGGAGAGGCTTGAGTTCCTCATTCTCATTTCTACCTGTTGAGAGCCATGGTGACAGTTGCTCCTTGCTGCATCTCCTGGGAAGCTGCCACAGCTGCCTCTGCCAACGATGCCACTGCCTGAGTTGCTTCTGAGGCCTGTGTTGTCTGGATGGTCATCTCACCCCCCTGTAGTGTGGCCCAATTTTGTTCTACCTGTAGTAACACAAAGAGAAAAGCCAACAATAACTGACACCAAAGGGAGACAATTCCAAATAAAATAATTCCATCAACTATTAAACTGGTATTTTTTCACCAAATTTGGTAACAAATTACTTTCCTCTTGAAAATAGAGGAAATGAGAGAATAAGATTTGAAGAAAGACGGTGATGAGAGGCCAGCAAAAGCAGTTACATGTTTCTGGTACTCTGGCTGACTTAGAATGTTAGTAGTACTTTTTATGACTCTTGCTCTTCCTCTGTTATCCTCTGGAACAAAATGAGGTAGCTCTCCCATATCTGTGATCTGTCATGAAAGGATTCACAGGCCCCAAGAAGGGTGGGCAATGAAAGTGCCTTTCTTTGAATTGCACGACAAATGGCCCTTACAACACGCACATGTGCTATTTATAACCAAAATGTTTATCTCTTTCTCTCGTATCCTTACAGGCTTTTAGCTAAGTGAACTAGGACATTACTACACAGGTGACAAAACCAATCTACTACAGAGATATTTTGTCACCTTTTCTTAGAGCTATAATATCTCCTGGAGACCCATCATATAGTTATAGAAAGTTCTTGCTGCCCAAGGCTGCATCAATTGAAATACTCTTAAAATATTCAGTCAAGAGGCAAACATTTCTATAGGAAGTGATGCCATAAAAAGAGAGCAGGCCCAAAGAAGCTTCTTTGGATTAGATCGTACAATGTTACTGCATACATGGCCTGGCATTTTGACCTGAACTGAGAGATAGAAACTGAGCTGGTCTTCATGATTTCTTGATATGCACTCACTCAACTGCTGCCTGATGAACAGAACAGCTGTCTAGATAAAAGGGTTGTTTGGATGGAGGCACACTTTGTGAAAATACATGGCCTTATTTTTCCTAGGCAAATGCTGGCACTCAGTATATACACTGGCTTGTCAGGGAAGATATGCACAGAAGTACTAATTTGGCTTTGTAGCATTGTCTACAAATGCCAACATCACCTAATGACTTGGGGACACTGAGCTTCTCAGGCAGGACTTTACTTCATTAAAACAAAACATCACATCATTTGTTTGGGTCAAAAGCATCCTGAATTTTGCAGAAAGAAAAGGAAAAAAAGACATTTAGGTGTCGGTCCTTGATGACATGGAATTATACAACACATCTTTAATAAGAAAATTTATATCTCTAGGCATAAATAGCATCTAAAAATAGAGCAGGAATGTTTTCCGTTATATCATGATAAACACACAGGAAAGGAAAACAGGTAGGAAAAAAATCAGGGATCTAGAGAAGAAATGGTTCTGGGGGGTCATGACAGCTTTTACGTGAAAGAGTATGCAGAGATCTCTTTGGTCCCACAAGACTTAAAGAAGAGCAATAAATGGGGGGGGAAAGTACAAAGAGGCAAATTAATGCTTGATGTTGAGGGAAAAGGCCCTATAACAATTAGTGCTATTCATAAGTGGAATGCCTTGCCTTAGGACCCAGTAAGTTCTTCTTCCTTGGAGGTCTTCAAACAGAGGCTAGGTAATCACTTGTTAGGTATATTGTACTAGGGATTCTTTGCAGTGTATGGGTCAGACTAGGTCCCTTCCAATGTTAAAAAACTGGAAGGCAAGGAAGTTAGCAAGCCTGAGAAATCTGTGAAATTTACTTCACAGCCATAAAGCAGATTTCAGGAGTTTAGCTTCACTCAGACAGTTTGTTTTGCTTTAGAGCAAAACAATCCTGCTGCTAGGCAGCATGCTAAACTGTGCAGTGCTGCCACCTATTGCCATTAAACTCTCCTCTCTTAATCTTTGTTCTGCTCCTCTGTTCTCAACCATCTCTTTGCACTTGTTCCCTCCTGAGGGCTAGCCCTGTGCAATTATTGGCACACTAACAGCCAGAGTGTGTTATAGCCAATCTGTGCTATATAAAATCATGTTAGAACATTCATTACAGCACAGATTTTATGCAAGAAAATATAAAAAATAGTCACAGCTAGCTTTTGTTAATTTTTAAGAATTAAATTATGCATCAACATGCTTTCCCTTCAATTTACATATCCTCCAATTAAACAAGTATTCTGATAATTTCTGTCTCAAACACATGTAGTCAGTGAGTGCCTGAGTTAGTACTCAGTACTGAGCTACTAACTTATATCTCCAATGACATTGTTCTTTGTTATAGTTTCCCTTTTCAGGTAACACTATAAATGCTATTTATGCTACCTGAATATAATTTTTAATGCTGCCATTTTGAATCTTTTCTCTATAACTTTAAAATAATCATATCTAATTCATGCAACTTATTGAGAATTAACACTGATCAGAGATTTAGTATAAGAATAGTGAGCATCACCAGTGTATTACAGTGGAAAGAGCCTTGGATAGAGGTCAAGGGCCTTTCATTCTAGTTACAACTTTACCAGTAGCTAGCTGTGGACTCTGGACCTTAATCTTCTCATCCATAAAATGAGCCAATCTATATTTATAAACTTACACCAACACTGAAATTTCTAAAAAATAATTTGTGAAACTTTGTATATAAATTATACTATACTATTATCATTTATAAGCTTATATGAAGACTTTTATGTGCAGTTATCTAGTGCTCTAAGAATGGCAGGAATAGTCTTCTATTCCTTTCCATCTCCCCATAACATTAAGGATGGTACTAAGGACAGAATGAGTACTCACTTAGTGTTCAATAATTGATTCAGGAGGCCAAATCATCTAGAGGGAGATAGATAAGAGTGCCCCCCCAAAAACCCTTTTCAAGAATGCAACTAAATATCAAGAGCAGAGTGATCTCTGATGAGTGGAGAACTAAGAAGCAATTAGCCAAGCAAAATAAGAAATGTGACAATGTAGTCATGGAAAATGACAAGAATATGGATTATATTCCATTTTCCAGTACCTAGACAAATTTATATTGAATGATATTAAGTTGAAAAAAGCAGAACACATGGAATTATATACTAATTATGACGGGGTAGAAATGTATGCATGTTTATTGGTGAAGATCAGCAGAGAATAGATTTTAAGCTTCTCCATACCTCTTAAAATGTTCTTCCAAACTGTGCCCAAAGAGCTCTAAAAGACTTCCTGCCCTTCGATCCAGCCATAGCATTGTTGGGTTTGTACCCCAAAGAGATCATAGATAAAAAGACTTGCACAAAAATATTTATAGCCGCCCTTTTTGTGGTGGCAAAAAACTGGAAAACAAGGGTATGTCCTTCAATTGGGGAATGGCTGAACAAATTGTGGTATATGCGGGTGATGGAATACTATTGTGCTCAAAGGAATAATAAACTGGAGGAATTCCAGGTGAACTGGAAAGACCTCCAGGAATTGATGCTGAGTGAAAGGAGCAGAGCCAGAAGAACATTGTACACAGAGACTGATATACTATGGTAAAATCGAATGTAATGGACTTCTGTACCAGCAGCAATGCAATGACCCAGGACAATTCTGAGGGATTTATGGTAAAGATGCTACCCACATTCAGAGGAAGAACTGCAGGAGAGGAAACACAGAAGAAAAGCAACTGCTTGAACACATGGGACATGATTGATGGGGACATAATTGGGAATGCACATTTGAAAAGACCACACAAAAGCAACTATCAATATGTAAATAAGTCTTGAATGATGACACAGTTAAAACCAATGGAAATGCGCATTCGCTATGGGGGGTGGGGGGGAGGGAAAGTAAAAACACGAATCATGCAAAAAAAAATAAATTAAGAAAATTTTAAAAATGTTCTTCCAAGGTACTTGTTCATAATAAAAATCACAGACCAACTTTCCTTCATTATATTCCTTTTTCTTATCTCTTCCCTCTCTCTTCCAACCCTTTGGGTTGGAGCTCCTACTTTGAAACTGACTCACTTACCTAAGCCAAATTTCTCACTCATTAAGATGTGAGGTTCTCAAACCCCAAAGGTCTATGGTTGAGACAGATCTGGAATAGATATGACTTTCACACATTTACAACTTAATAAATAGTCTGAGAGTTGCTGTGGCCAAAACATCCATCACCTTGAGGCCAACAATCTTGTAATGACCTCCTCTGAACTTAGCTATGGTCTTGGACAAGATACACATACAGTCCATCTCTGTTCTACTGACATGCATGAACTTCAACTTCCATTTTTATGCAAGGGTTTCCTATAGTTTGTCCTTTAAGTTTGGCATTTCATTACCTGAGAGAGTTTACAGTCATGTACAAATAGGAAACTTTTAGCAAGTACTATTTCTTCCACATCACTTATAAAAAGATCAAGACTAGGCCTAACACTGATCCCATTGTTGACATTTCTTATCCTGAATTGATTGTTTATCTCTATATCTGCTGTTTCTTAGTTTTGAGCCAATTCTCTATCCCTTAACAAATCCCACAATAAAAAAAAAAAATTGGAGTAAGATTCTAATGTGAAACTTTGTCCAAAGGCTTTAAAAAATCTTAAGTAAATTATATCCTTAGGCAAAGAGCTACTCTAGTAGACCTAGTGAGACATAATTCCCTCTTAAAGAAACTATGTTCTCCTTCCCTGATGATTAAATTTGCTTATATTTTCAATGAATCTATCTTTCCTAATAGATTACAAAGGTAAAATGTTTTGATGTCCACAGAGAAAGATATTATATATATATGTGAGTGTCTACATTTACTTATCTGATCACACGTTACTACACATAGATATGATTTGTGTCTTATAAAACAAAAGCCTTTAAGAAACTTGAGGTTTGGTGCTTCTGCTAAAGATGTAAGGAACATGAATGTTACTCATCTACAGAGCACTTTCCCTTCCCTAGCTATATGAGAATACACACAGACATAAGTGTAAATTCTTACCTCTCCATCAGTCACAGCAGAGTAATTCACTTGGGCAACAGTGACAGTGGTAGGTAATTCAGAAGCATCAGCCAGAGTGGCTACTGTTGCTCCTGTACCAACCTAAGTAAAGACAAAAAAAGCAATCAATGAAAAGAAAACTCCTTCCTCCAAAGTGCTTGGTTTATTTAAACTAAAATTTAGCTCTCTTAGATGGCATTACATTGAATAGTTTGCTTGACTTGCAAATAAAATAGCAGATTATCCCTTAAACTATATCTCAAAATCCCAAATCCTAAGTTCAATTTTCCCACCCCAGGAAAAGAGGACTGACAGAAAAAGTAAACCATTTAAAATTCCATATCTGAAAAAAGCCCTAGTTTTGATAAATGACTAGAGTCCTGAAAAAAGTATAAAATGGGGGCAGCTGAGTGGCTCAGTGGATTGAGAGCCAGGCCTAGAGGTCCTGGGTTCAAACCTGGCCTCAGACACTTCCTAGCTGTGTGACTCTGGGCAAGTCACTTGACCCCCATTGCCTACCCTTACCACTCTTCTGCTTTGGAACCAATACATAGTATTGACTCTAAGACAGAAGGTAAGGGTTAAAAAAAAAAAGTATAAAATGTTCTGCAACAATATGTATCATTCCACTGCCAGCTCCGCCTCTGACACCAAGGCCTTTGTGGCCATAACTCAGTGGCCCTCTTACCCTAGAGCCACCTTGGTGCCTGGCACAGAGGAAGCACTTGACCAATACTTGCTGCCTGTCTGGCGTACAGGAAGAGTTTTCATTACACGTCCATTACAAGAGTTCTGAGTGCAGGGAATGTGTCTCTTCTATCTTTATATACCCAAGAACCAACACACTGCTTTGCATATAATTGATGTCTAATAAATATCTGATAAATTAAAGTGAAGATTCTTTTGTCTTTAGAAGTTAGATAAAGGACACACAACAGCTTTGGGCCAAGAGCAGCCTCTCCATTCTGAAATGCTAAGGAACCGTCTCTGAAACCAAACACTGAGAGATGAAAATGTCAGACCCACCTGGATAAGTGAGACGGTGCCGTCAGGATTGCTAAAGGTCTGGACTACAGTCTGCGAGGGTACCAGGTGTGCTATACTATGCGTTGTCGTGGCCTGTTGTTGTGTTTGCTGATCTTCAAAAGCATACAACAAGTCTTCTCGCCCGTGTTGTTTATAGCAGTTTTTGACTATAGTCCGTAGTGCCTGGGTCCAAGACACCTGTCCCCAGAGGGCCAGAAAGTAACCTTACACACAGTAATGTAATACAGAAAGTAACATAACATGTAGCAATGTATAAAATGCAGAGGACACACACCACTGTTCAGGCTGCTGCCGCTCATCCAACCAAGCCAAAGCCCCCCCTCTGAGCTTCGTCTCTACAAACCGAGGGCAGGTGTTTAGAACCAAATCAATAATGCCTTCCTCTAAAAGACCCGGGACTAGCTTCCTCTGATTTCATGGTGTTCTTAAAGTAGAGCCACTGCTCTACTTTAGCTCCAGGTGGGTTCTATGGCTGGCCCTGCCTCATACCAGCGGTGCATCATCTGAAAACAAAACACCTTACCGCTAGGAGTTTTATTTTTCTTCATTTGTGAAATGAAACAATAATGTTACAGACTCACAGCGCCATAGACATCAATGAGCTACAGAGATATGAGCTATTAGGAGAAGAGTTTAAGAGCTGAGAGGGACCTCAAAGCACAAAAGTGTCATTTTACAGTTAAAGGAACTGTGGCCATCAGAGGCTGAATGGTCTGCTCCAGATCACATAGGCAGGAAACAGTGAAGAAACTCTGATTCCAGGGCCAGAACCCCTTCTAATGGACCACAACCACTCCATAATTATCGTCATTAAATAATGGTGCAGAGAATGTATTTTTTCAACTTTAAAGTATTACATACAAGTTTAAACTATTACCATCTTTGTTATCTGTCAAACATCCTGAAGACAGGAAGCTTTATGGGCATCCAAATAGATATTCCCAAGAAATTTATAAAATGAACGAAAAATGAATATGCTAAAAAGGGAGACGTTGGCTAATAAACCTTACCAACTATTTGCCCCCTCTATTTTCCAATAAATGGAAGTTTCTGAGCTAGTAAGAGCATGGGTAGGCTTACCAATAATTCACTCCACACAAGTGGCAGAGAAACCACTTGTTAGTCAACAATAAAGATAGTGAGGATTGAGGAAATATTCAAGTCTGTGAAGTGAATGCTACCTTTACTCCCAGCTAATATAATCTTTCTTTCCAGCACTACATAAAATTAAAACTGTCCTTAAGTGGTAGCACCCCTGTCTGAGGCCTTTAACCAAGCAGAGTGAAAAGGAAAAGTGTTGAGACAAATTGAGTTTAGTTTAAGTGGGCCAATTTGTCTTTTATTCGGTTTATGCTGCTCCAACTGATTTTGGGGGGGAAAAGGGTGATACCCATTTTTACAAATGATACATTCTTGAAACAGCTCAGTCTCAGGGAACACTCACTCTCTGTTTCTGTTCTTCTGTTCGGACATCACTTCGGACATTTGCCCATGGGATGTCCTCTGGCCACCATATCGGTTTACAACTCTCCTTCCCCCATCCTGGCTTCCCACGGCCTGTGGAGTATTTTAGCATTTCTGGGATGAATGCCCGGAGCTGAGCCTAGAAAAGAGATAACAATTAGAAGGCATGAAGAGATTTGAGACTGCTTTGTACTAGACTTGATTCCTCTACCTTTGTACCCATAAACCATGAAATTAAAGAGCAATCTTAGAAGACCCTGCAAGATCCCAAAGAGGACTAATAAGAAACTATAGCTTTACAGATAACTGGAAAAAATTAATGCTAGGAAATTATGTTCTTGGTTACATTTCCTGATCCTGTTCCTCTATTATTAAGAGCATCTGTCTGGGAAAAGGATTTTTCTCTCAAGATACTCTTGGAACTATGGCTTATTTTGCCCCTAAAGTTACCATAAAGTGAAGTAACTAATACCACAAAGGGCAGCAGAGTGGCAAAACAAAGTCAAGGGAACAGGGTCATTCTTTGGAACCAATAACTAGCTTTCAAAAAATCTAGTTTTAGAAAGTCATAGGTAAAAAGTTAGAAAAAGCAGACCATTAGCAAGAGTGTCTTAAAAAAGACATTTTTCTAAGTTCCTATAAGACATTAGAAGGACTCAAATACAACATAAAATGAAAATAGCATGCAATTATAGTGTAGAGTACAATCAGATTTATTTCATGAATAAGTGCTAGACCAGAAATATTACAAAATACAAAGAATCTATCATCATTTCTTCCCCTTCAACACCCAGGCCTACCAAGGAACTAAAGTTTAATGAGAGTATGATTATTTTGTAAAATTTCTTAATTGGCTGATGATACGTTTGTAACAAGTATTTACCAGGTAAGAATTATCCTTCCTCCTTAGCTTTGGTTCCAAAGACAAGCAGACATACCACTAAAGGCAGTCAAAGGAAATGCTCTTGCATTTCAGAGCCAACAAAAGCAACAAAACAGGAAGAAGCTTTTAAGTGTCAGGTCTAAGCACAGAGGTTCATATGTAAGGTAGAAATGGAAATAGTCGAGTACTAGTTACCAGACAGGATGCATTACTGCCTATACTAGTCATAGAGAATTCATATTAAAAAAAGGAATAATTAGGGTCAACTAGGTAGTTGGGTAGAGCACCAGGCCTGGAGTTGGAAGGATCTGGGCTCAAATCTGGCCTCAGACACTTCCTAGCTTGTGACCCCAGACAAGTAACTTAACTCCAATTGCCTGGCGGCCTTTACCACTCTTGTGCCTTAGGATGGACATTTAGTATTGATTTTAACACAGAAGGTAAGGATTATTTAAAGAAAAAAAAACACTTATTTAACACTGATTATAGCCATAACAAGGGGCTCCAGTTGGCAATGAAATCCTTTTTCTTTCTAGTTTCTGTGCCAAGCATTGCCTATTCACCTCTGTCAATAAGCCCCCACCTCTACAAGATATATTTTCTCTATAGGATATGACACAACATACTCCTGTATATATTTGGCTCTATGGCGTCAAGCAGCAGGCAAACAGGACTATATCCATTTGCAAATCCAAGCTATCAACTGGCCCATGAGGTCACTTCTCTGGTTATTTTAAGAAAGAGCATCTCAAAGTCATGTCTATCTTCTACCCTGAACACTCTGGAAAATGCCTTTTCCTCGTTCAAATTCAGAGAGAAACAAAAGGCTTAAACCCTGCCTGTATTAAATGGACTAACTTTGTATATTTTTTTTCCAAAAGAAAAATAAAACAGAAATAATGTTTGGGTCTCCCCTCATCCCCTCAGATGTAGTAAATCCAGAGAACTCTCCTCTTTTAAGTCTGAAGAAAACTTTATTTCTGTGGTTTCACTACTCAAGAACACTTAAGGAAATCTCTTTTTTTACACTTTTTTTTTTTTTAACCATTGTACTTCGGTGTATTGTCTCATAGGTGGAAGTTTGGTAAGGGTGGGCAATGGGGGTCAAGTGACTTGCCCAGGGTCACACAGCTGGGAAGTGGCTGAGGCCGGGTTTGAACCTAGGACCTCCTGTCTCTAGGCCTGACTCTCACTCCACTGAGCTACCCAGCTGCCCCTTTTTACACTTTTTTTTAAATTGTTTTTTTTTCAATTACAATTTTTTACAGTTGTTTTCTGACATTTTGAGATTCAGATTCTCTCCTTTCCTCTTGGAGGCAGTAAAAGGTCTGTACAGTAAGTTATATCCATGCTTTCATGCAATAAATATTTCCATATTCCCAGGCTATGACAGAAGGACATAGATCACATATGATTCATGAAGGAAATAAAAGTGAAAGATGATATGCCTTGATCTGCAACCATACTCCAGCCAATTCTTTGGCTATGAATAGCATTTTTTTTTTAAATCATGAGTCCCTTGGGATTATCTTGAGACCTTGTTTTGCCGATAATAATTTAGTCATTCACAGTTGATCATCCTATATTTGTTATGGTATATACTGTTTTCCTGGTTCTGCTCAGTTCAGTTTGCATCAGTTCATATAAGTCTTTCTAGGTTTTTCTGAACTCATTCTGGCCCTCATTTCTTAGGGCATGACAGAATTCCATTACAATTATATACCGCAATTTATTAATCCATTCCCCAGACACTCCTTAAATTTCCAGGTCTTTGCCACTACAAGAGAGCTACTAAAAATATTTTTATCTAAGTAGGTCTTTTTCCCTTATCCCTGATCTCTTTGCCATACAGACCCAGTAATGGTATTGCTGGGTCAAGAGGTATGTATAATTTTATAGCACTTTGGACATAATTCCATGATACTCTACAGAATGAATGTATCAGTTCACAGTCCCACCAATAGTGTATTATTGTCCCAATTTTCTCATATCCCCACCAACATTTATCATTTTCCTTTTGAGGCGATATCTCAGAGTGTTTTAATTTGTCTTTCTCTAATCAATAATGATTTGGAGCATTTTTCCATATGATTTTAGATAGTCTTATTTTCTTTATCTGAAAACTGCCTGTTCATATCCTTTGACCATTTATCAATTGTGGAATGCTCTGCGTTCTTATAAATTTGCCTCAGTTCTCTCTATATATTTGATAAATGAAGCCTTTGTCAGAGACTTGCTATAAATTTCCTCTCCCCCAGTTTATTTTGCTTCTAATCTTGGTTGCATTGGTTTTGTTGGTGAAAAAACCTTTTAATTTGATATTATCAAATTTATACCATTTTTTAGAAGAATACCATTTATAGAGAACATGTTATGTTCTCTATAAATTCTTTGGTCACCAATTCTTCCCTTATTATCCATAAATCCAACAGACAAACTTTGCCAATTTCCCTTGACTTGTTTATGGTAACACATTTTATTTCTAGATTCAAGTATCCATTTTGACTTTTATCTTGGTATGTGGTATGAATGTTGGCCTATGCCTAGTTTCTGCCATACCGTTCCCTAATTTTGCCAGAGGTTTTTGTCAAATAGTGAGTTCTTCCCCTAAAAGCTTGGATCTTTGGGTTTATCAAACACTAGGTTACTATGGTCATTAAGTACTATGCTTTGATAGGAAATCGTGATAAACTAAAAGAAAAGGTTGAATATTTTCAAGAAATTCAACTGAAGATTAAAGCCCCCAAAAGAACTTAACTTCTAAGTATGGTAGTTCAGTATAGTATATTCAAATTATATTTATTAAGACCTCTAAGCTGGTACTTGTATCCTTCCTGACTCCTGGGTGTCATATTATCTTATTGGTTTCCAGGGCAAGAGTCCCCAAACATTTTTGACCCTTGTAATCCTTATCTTTCAGTAAATCTTTCTATAATCTTTACTCAATATAAAAGGTAATCAGTTCTAGAATTTACCATGGATATGCACAGAGGAAATAAAAGTGATAAATAAGATAGTATAGTTACTTACCATACATTCCTGATGCCCAGCTTTCCTTGACAAGCTTTTTATATCACAAGTTGGGAACTTTTGTTCTTCAGATAGTAATAACAGTTATTATGCAGCACTTTTAAAGTTTACAGAGCAGGGGGCAGCTGGGTAGCCCAGTGGATTGAGAGCCAGGCTTAGAGAACGGAGGTCCTGGGTTCAAACCTGGCCTCAGACACTTCCCAGCTGTGTGACCCTGGGCAAGTCACTTGACCCCCATTGCCCACTCTTACCACTCTTCCACTTAGGAGCCAATACACAGTATTGACTCCAAGACGGAAAGTAAGGGTTTAAAAAAAATTTTTTTTTTAAGTTTACAAAGCACTTTAAATATATTATTTTATATGATACAACAACTGTGGGAGTTAGGTGCTATTGTTACACTTAATTTACAGATAAAGAAAATCAGAGGTTAAATGACTAGTTAAGTATCTGAAGCGAAATCTAAACTCAGATCTTTTCAACTTCACCTTCTTAGTGATGACCCTCTTTGAATTTAGCTAGGATGGTTCTTCAAGGACAGGCATACCAGTCAATCAATCAATCAAAAAACATTTATCAAGCAAATACTATATGCTATGTATGTAGTAGTTGCTGGAGATGGAAATAAAAAAGTGCTTCAAGGAGTCTATATTCTATTAGGGAAATAAATACATTGAGGATGGTAGCCAGGGAAGGGAATTTTTGTCTAGGCATTCACAGGGATTCTAAGTAGTCGTGCCCTTTCCAGTCTAGTCTAATGGAAGGCTTGAATCTGAAGCATTTCTAGTTTGACGAGGTCTGCCAGTCTAGTCTACCTCTAAGAACCTAGGGTTACTTCTTTGTCTAAAACTTCTTGTCTGAAGGCCTCACGTGATCTGACCTGGATTTAACTATCCAAACTCTGCTCTGGTCAGCTTGACTACCTTTCCTGTTACATGAATGTGCCCTGCTCATTCCTTGATCCATGCCTTTTTATGTCATGCTACTTGGAATGCCCTTTCCTATACCCATTTAAATCCCAACAATCCTTTAAGGCTCAGTTGAAGTTCACAGAGCCTTTCCTGACTACTCCAGCCCTTACTAATGTCTACTCTCTTAGAGTACCTAGTCTGTGACCAGAGAGCTGAATATTCAATGACAGACTATTGAGTATTTTCTCTAATTGTTTCAGATGTGTTATTCCTATTTTCCAAAACAAATCTAGAGTTCCTTGTCTCATTGAAAAGAGGTGATGAGGAAAACAATGCCATTTTTCCTAAAGGAAAAAACAAACGAATCATCTAAAGGGAAAAACACAAAAAGCAAGTCAATTAGGAAATTAGAATTAGAACTCATGACACAGAAAGGATCTCAGATTTAGTGCTAAAAGGGACTTTAGGGCTAATCTATCCTAATTCCATCACATAGTGAGAATAGCGACATTTTGACAGGCAAAGTGATTTGCTCAAGGATATTGCTCAAGGATATAGAAACAATCTCCAAATCTTTTGGCTCTAAGGATCTTCTGCATTTTCTACCATATAACATTTGTCCTTGATTTATACCATGAGATAGCTGACCCTGGACTTAGTAAGGAGACACTGTGGTCCAGGATTAAGAGACCTGGATTTGAAGTCAAGAGAATATTGATTTGAATTCTGTCTCTGACACTAGCTCTATCAGCTTGGGCAAGCAGAGATTAGAGAATGCAAATTTATGATGAAGCAGTTAATTTAGATTTCTTCTGGCTTCTTTTGGTGACTCACAAACAAGAGAAGAGGAAGCAGATGGATGTAATTCAGGGCTGAGAACTGGTCATAGATAAAAGCAGTGACAGCACAAGGGGGTAAAGGATTCAAAAGCATAGGATACCACAGTGTTGAAATGGCTAACTATTGATTTGAGGTTGAAGAGGGAGGAAAGTGAAGTCAGAGCAGGAGCAAAGGCCTCAGGAAGTACTGAGGAGTACAGGGATTAGAAGTCCTGATGAGAATGGAGAACAAGTACAAGAGGGGCCAAGTATTTTTTGCCAAAAATGATCCTCAAATGTGGCAGCCAGAAATGAACATAATACTGCAGATGTGGTCTGATTATGTATGTCAGAGTTTAGAGAGGATATCATCTTCCTTGTTTTAGACACTTTCTTCTATTAATATAGCATAAGACCAACTTTGCTTACTTGTCTACCATATCCCACTGTTTGTATTTCAGCAATACTGTTGGCTTGAAAACCTCATAAATCTTTTTTATATTAAGTGCTCCCTTCATTCTCTTATAGGGTTGATTTTCTTATTTTTTTTTAATTAAAGGATAGACCCTCTAATAAATCCCTATTAAATTTCCTATTAGGTTTGACCTACTTTTCCAGTCTCTTGATAGATTTTTGGATCTTTATTTTTTAAGACAACATATTGACTCTCTACCAGAGTCATGTCATCAACAAATCTATTGATAAGGATTTCATCTCTGATTCCATTCCAATCACCGGGAGGCATAGCAGAAACAAAGGGCCTGAGTTCAAATCCCACATTTGACCAATACATGTGCAACCTTAAGCAAATCTCTTCCATTCCCTAGGTCTCATTTTTCTCATCTGTAAAACAAGGAAGTTGGACTAGATAGCCTCTGAGGTCCTTTTCATCTCAGGAGCTAAAATCCTATGAAGATTGCTAAAAATGATGAACAAAATTGGTCCAGACTTGAAGCCCTTTAATATATTAGTGCATGATTTCTATCCAATAGTATGTAGGGCCACTTGTTCAACCTCTCTAGAAACCATCTAGTTCACATCCTTCCACTTTACCAATAAGAATACTGTTCAAAGCCTTTGTTCAATATCTTACTGAAAAAAAAATCCAGGCATATTGTATATAATGTGCTTCCTAAGAAGAGTTTTTCATGGCAAAGAGGAAATGAATTAATCTGGCAGGACTTGTATTTAATGAGCCCAGGCTGGCAGCTAGTGATCACTACTTTCCTTTCTAGATGCTTACAAACATATGTATGATAATCTGTTCTGAAGTTTTCCCAAGAATTAAAATGACCAGACCAGCCTAAAATTCAATTTAATCTACTTGCTTCTTTTTTAGGAAATCAGAGACTCTTCTCTGTTCTCATGACACTTCTTTTTTCCACAATTATTTAAAAATCATATGGAGGAGCTCTTTCAGATTCTAGAATGCAATCTTTCAGGCCAGGGCAATTATCAATTCATCAACATACACTGATTAAGTGTCAACTCTGTGCCAGGCACTCTATTGGGCAATAGGGAGCCAAGAACAAAGAATCAAACAACCCAGACTCACAAGAAGCTTACATTCTAATTGGGAGGACAAGAAGCCCACATATAATACAGATAGAATAAATACAGAAAGACAAATAAGCAAGGTCCCACAAGTTAGGAACAGAACAGTATCTAAGCCAGAATCAATTTGGAATAACCAAAGAGACCCTAATTTTTCTGTAAGTCAACAACAAATTACAGAAAACTGCCCTGTTTACTAAGAGAATTTAAAAATATTTTCTAATGCAAAATGTCATTTGCTAAGGGCACCATGAATGAAGGAAAGAATGGTCCAACCACTCCAGTGGTTCCCCATGGCCTTTGGGATCCAAATCAAATATTAAGTTCTCTGTATTGCTTTTGAAGCCCTTCATAACCTGTTACCACCACCACCACCACCACCACCACCACCACACACACACACACACACACACACACACACACACACACACACACCCTTTCCAGTGTTCTAACAACTTACTTTATAACAGACTACAAATAAGACACTCTATCTCTTAGTTCCATGCATTTTCTCTGGCTGCCCCTTGTGTTTAGAATGCTTTCCCTTTTCAAACTCTTCTCACTGGCTGTCCCGGCTTCCTTCAAACTTCAGCTAAAATCCTATCTTTTACAGGAAGCTTTTCCAAATCCCTCTTAATTCTGGTGACATCCCTTTTAAAATTATTTCATATTTTCTTTGTGTATAGGTTGTACATATTTGTTTGCTTGTGTCTCTCATTAGAATCTGAATTTCTCAAGGGAAGAAACTACCTTCTGTATCTCAGGCAGCTGTGGTACAGTAGATAGACCTCTGCACCTGTAGTTAGAAGACTTGAGTTCAAATCCTACCTCTGATCCTAACTAGCTGTGTGACTCCAGGAAAGTCACTCAACCCCTCTGTGTCTTGGTTTCCTCAGCTGTAAAATGAGAAAGATAATAGCAGCTACCTCATAGGGTTGGTGTGTGAATCAAATAAGATGATAGAGCACAGTGTGTGGCACAGAGTAGGTCCTTAATAAATATTTACTGACTGACTGAATAGATGAAAATAATTTATTAAGTGTCTATTATGTAAAAAAAGCACCATGGGCTAAATTGTAGCAATACAAATAGAAAAGACAGTCCTTGCTCTCAAGGAGCTCACATTCTAACGAGGAAGGTAATGCAAATGGGTAAAGGTCCCATGATTTTTAGGAAGCAGCAGCAAAGCAGATGTTGATATCCCTTCTTTAATGTCATTTCCACTGATAAAATATTAGTTTTTGATTTTGAACCATAGGACAGTGTCAAAAACTTTGGAAGGAAGAACTTTTTTTGAACATGAATTCATAAAGACATAAATGTAATATTCATATTCATAAAGGCAAACATAACACACTATTCCTGTAAATGTCTTGGATTCCACCCACTTTTAAACAGGTCACCCAATCAGTAGTGTTGGACCTCCGTAATAAGCAGTGAGAACAAAGAAAAGCTCACTGCCAAGGGGGGAAAGAGTTAAATGACTCTTTCCCAGGATTCTATATTGTACTTCTCATTACCAGATTGATTAATTACTGGTCCTAGAGAGTTTCAGAGGCACAGGCTACTCAAGGAACTTGTTACGGTAGGTTTGTATTTAATCCACTGGGGAGACAATCAACAGGAACAGCAAAGTTAAAGCCTAATCACGAAGACTTTCTTTAATTGGCATTTTAAGGGGCCAGAACAGGTTTAAAGGGTCTATTATACCAATCTATCCTGCCTTAGGCAACCCGGATTAAAAGAAATCAGACAGGGCATTCTGAAATTTAGCCTCAGTGATTCCATCCCAAACCATCAGAGAGCAGGTTTCTAAAAAAAAAAAAAAAAAAGTTCCACTTTATGTCAGACTAGGCATTTGCTTTCAATGCTCTTATTGAAGGAATGAACCATTTAAACAGCAGAGAAAGGAGTCTGAACTAATCCTAGTCGTAAAATAGAGATGCTACCATGTCCCAAATATGGAGGGAAAGAGGAATGAGTTGAGTAAGGAAGGCAGAATGAAGAAGTATATAATTAGAATTCAGACAATGGTTTAATTGTTTTATTTCATAATTGTGAATTTCCAGGTTGTCTTCTAGAGCTGTGTGTGTGTGTGTGTGTGTGTGTGTGTGTGTGTGTGTGTAAGCACACATGCATTTATTATAGTCTATACAACATTATCTGTGATACTATTTCCCTCAGTTTGCATGGACAGATAGGTGACTATCTTAAAATCTTGGGTGTGATAAAAGTGCTTCCATAACCTTTCACTTCAACTCTGACTATTTTCTACCTTTAAAGAATGATCATTTTCCTTCTCAATAGGATAAGCCCTTCTACCTGCAATGTACTTTCTCTCTTATCTTTTGATATCACTATTTGATGTCATTTTAACTGACTTCTTCCCTTTAGACACATCGTTTACACTAATCTTCAAGATACTCAAGCTACTATCCCGTCTTTCTCCTTTCCTTCACAGACAAGTTCAATTCATTTCAACTCAGCATGAATTTATGGAGTGCCTGCTATGTCCCAGGCATTGTGCTCCAGAATAAAAAGATAAAAATGGAACAATCTGTATCCTCAAGGAGCATTATGTTTGCATTCTATGTGTGAAATTCTTGGAAGGCAATGTAATCCTGACTGCCCCTCAAACCTACCAATCACATTTTCTATTTCTGATCATTCTTCTTCAGTCTCCTTTCTATGTCATAATTTAGATCATGCCTCCACACAGTGGATGTCCCCCTAAGCTCTGCCCTGGGCCCTTTTCGACTCCTTCTCTACACTCTTTTCCTTGGTATCCATCTCATCAGCTCCCAAGGGTTTAAATATCATCTCTATGCAGATGATTTCCAATCCTATATATATGTCCAGCCCTGGTCTTTCTCTCTCAACCTCTATATGTACATCTGGCAACTGTGTATCAGATACTTCAAACTCAATGTCTCATAGGCAGCTCAAACTCATCAGGTCCAAAACTGAACTCATTTTCTTTTCTCCTAATCCCACTCTACTTCTTTCAGTCCCCCAATCTCAAGGCCCATTTAACTCTTCATTTTCCCTAACTCCATATATCCATTCAAGTTGCCAAATTTTGTCAATTCTACCTCCACAACATCTCTTATATCTGTCCCCTTTTCTCTACTT
The DNA here is from genome assembly GCF_016433145.1 of Gracilinanus agilis. Taxonomy (NCBI): domain Eukaryota; kingdom Metazoa; phylum Chordata; class Mammalia; order Didelphimorphia; family Didelphidae; genus Gracilinanus; species Gracilinanus agilis. Next base: position 122,381,842 of record NC_058134.1, read on the forward strand.
AGATGCTTACACCCTAATTTTGATACTCATCACCTTCCATTTGGACTACTGTTCAATGTCTTGATAAATATCCCTATATATCTTTTTTTTTTAAACCCTTACCTTCCGTCTTGGAGTCAATACTGTGTATTGGCTCCAAGGCAGAAGAGTGGTAAGGGTAGGCAATGGGGGTCAAGTGACTTTCCCAGGGTCACACAGCTGGGAAGTGTCTAAGGCCAGATTTGAACCTAGGACCTCCCGTCTCTAGGCCTGGCTCTCAATCCACTGAGCTACCCAGCTGCCCCCCCCCCCCATATATCTTGATAAATATCCCTATCTTAAGTTTTTCCCTCTCTTCCCCAACCCATCCTCAATATAGCTGGGCAAGGGTGATTTTTCTAAAGAGCATGTCTGACCATATTACTCCCCTGCTTAGTAAATTCCAATGGGTTCTTCTATTGCCTACTGGATCAAATATAAGCTCCTTAGTTTAGTTGGTAAACTCCTTCCAAACTTGGCTCCAAACTACTTTACCACCATCTATCGCAGACACTGTGGTCCGCCTGGACAGTCCTTCTTGCTGTTTCTATACCTGACGTTCCATCTTCCAACTCCATGCTTATGCAATGGCTGGCCCCCAGATGTGGACCCAACTCTGGTATCACTTTTGTCTTTGAAAATCCTTTGTTTTCTTCAAAACTCTGCTCAAGGACCACCTTCAACTATGTCAGATCTTTCCTGATCTCCCCAGTTGCTGGTACTCTCCTCCCCTAAATGTATCTTGTATCTATTCTACATGTACTTGTGTTTATTTATGTAAACAAATGCTTTTTTCTCTATATACATAAATATACAATATTCCTTCTAATCTGCCCTCCTAAAATGCACTGACCAATGACATGTATATGATTAAAATACAGTCTCTATTTAATCAAGTATAATGTTTTTATTTTTATGTTTATATCTTTTCAACTGTCAGTATTTATCTGCTGCTGAATTCATTTTGTATAGCCTAGAATGTAGCCTCATGTGGAACTAAGCACTTAAATGCCTTTTGGTAACGAAAACTTTAATTGGATATGTGGAAAGAGGAAATGTTATAAAGGTTACACTGCTCCAAAAAAAGGAACACTGGATGGTCACTGATTTGCTATACTTTTGCCAGTTTCAACTTTTTATCAAAAGAAGGGAACACCATTCTTTTAAAATTGTAAAGTCCTTAGGTTTTTTTCAGTCGTCTAAAGCTTTCATTGGCAATAATAACTATGAGAGTATTAAAAATATTGAATGAGATTTAAAAGGTTATAGGATGGTTAAAATTCTATGTTTGGCCACCCCTCTGAGGCCTTTTAATTACCACAAAGGAAAGAGTCTGAAAGCTGTCAGTTATATAGCATTAGAGACCATCACTCATGATAATGCATTCCAATGAAGTTTTGCATATCAAATGTGAAAACAAAGTTCTACACTACATTTAGTACAAAGTAAGATTTAATTTCAGCACAATAACCTTGGAATGTAGAGCTACAGGTTTGTCCCAAAATCTCCTTACCCCTCTTTCCATGTCCTTAACCAGTGCTATCGCTGGCAATTTGCCAGCGTGAAGATATTTTCTCCATAATATGAGACCACACTATAGTCACAGAGGCCTGTTCCAAACTTGGGAGTAGCCGACCACGACTAACTTTTTTCTTTCAGTGTGTTAAATATGTGTATGTTGAAACCAAACAAGCTTTGTTCTAAATATCATTCTCCTTTACATAAAGAATATGAGGCAGTTTTTTAATCATACTATACCATCTTTGACAGATCCAGTGGGGATGGAATCAAGATGGCAGAGTGAAATGAAACATTTTTGCCTAGCTTCCCAGCATACCTCCTCCATACAACCTAGGAAATATGCCACATCAAATTCTGATTGGGAAAGCCAAGAAAATGTCAGAGTGAGAAGGAGACAGACAGAAAGGTCTACAGATTGAAGGCAATGGGGCTGGCCAGGTGCATGTGCACATGAGGGCAGTGGGAGAGAGCATTCTAGAGCTCAGGGATGGAAAATGGGATATGACAGTATCAGGCCAGGAAATACCAGGACAGGGGGCTAGAACAGGTAGCATCTTGCAGTTCTGTTACCCAATACCTAGTTCTGAGTGATAGATCCAGGATAGACAGGAGCAACTGCAAGTGAGGATAGGGCCCAGATAAATACTGAGCACAGAACAAGTTCTGTTCTAAAAATGTTGCTGTATATTATTGGTGGAGTTGTGAATTAATCCAACAATTCTGGAAGGCAATTTGGAATTATGTGCAAAGGGCTTTAAAAGAATGCCTGCCCTTTGATCCAGCAATACCACTACTAGGTTTGTATCCCAAAGAGATAAAAAAAATGGGGATGGACCTGTTTGTACAAAAATATTTATAGCTGTGCTCTTTGTGGTGGCAAAAAATTTGAAAACGAAGGGGTCTCCCTTGATTGGGGAATGACTGAACAAATTGTGACACATGATGATGATGGAATACTATTGTGCTATAAGTAATGAAAGAACTGGAAAAACCTCCATGAACTGATGCAGCATGAAATGAGCAGAACCAGGAAAACATTGTATACACAGAGACTGTAACATTGTGGGATGATCAAATGTGATTGACTCTGCTACTAATAGCAATGCAATGATCCAGGACAATTTTGAGACTTATGAGAATGAATGCTATCCACTGCTAAAGAAAGAACTGTTGGAGAAGAAATGCAAAAGAGAACATATGATTTATCACTTGTTTATATGAGTATGTGATTTGGGATTTTGTTTTTAAAAGATTACACTATTACAAAAATGAATGATATGGAAATAGGTTTTGAGTGATAATCCATGCATAACCCAGTGGAATTGCTTGTCAACTCTGGGAGGGGGGGAGGGAAAAGGGGAAGGAGATAACATGAATCATGTAACCATGGGGGAAAATTTTTCAAATAAAATTTAAATAATAAAAATTAAAATGCAGCTGTGTGACTCTGAGCCCAGAAACAGAAGGGTAACTCAGTTCTGGCCTTTAGCTCAACATATAAGTCTGTAATGGAATAAACAGTACAAGAATGTCCCAGACCGAGTTACAGAACCTCCCAGTGGCCTAACAGTGACTGAATCCAGACCGAAACTCGTCCATGCACAAACCAACAAACCCAAACCAGAAAACATGCAGTGGTGAGACCTAGAGGGCAACAATTAGACTTTTTCCTGGAGCACACCACTTTGGGAGCACTGAAAACTTGAAGGCACATTAGCCTGCATAACTTGAGTTATGAAAGCACCAGAAGATATAAAAGAACAGAAGCTCAATCCAGACATATCTTCCAGAAGTAAGCAAAACCCAGAACTAACTTGAAGTTCAAAATCAAAAAGTAGGCTGGAAGAATGAGCAAAAAAAAAAAAGAAAAAAGAAAAAGAAACTGGCTAGAAAGAGCAAGCTACTAAGGGTATAGAGAAATTCAGGACATAAACACAGAGGAAGACAATATTTTGAAAACATGGAAAAGCAATATCTCAAAAAAATAAGACTGGACACAAGCACACAAGAATTCCTAGAAGTTAAAGGTTGTTTTTAAAAGCAAAAAAATCCAAAATTAAAACCAAATGAGAAAGGAAGAGTTAAAAAAAAAAAAGGCAGTGAGGGATGAGAAATTAAATCTATGGAAGAAAGATAAAAAGAGAATTAGCTACTTGGTAAAAGAAATACAAAACCTTACTGAAGAAAAGATTTCAATGAAAATGAGAATTTCATCAAACAGAAGCTAATAACTCTGTGAAACATCAAGAAATAATAAAACAAAGTTTAAAAACTGAAGGGAAAAAATGTGAATTATTTCATAGCAACCAACCCAAAAAAAAAAAAAAAACGATTAAGGAGTTTAAGAACCATTGGACACCTAAAAGCCATGAATTGAATTGAAAAAAAAAAAAGATCCTAGACATTATATTATAAGAAATCATAAAACCACCCATATATCTTAGAAGAAGCCAATGTAGAAATTGAAAGGATCCACTTGTCAGCTCCTGAAAGAAATCACAAAATGAAACCTCCCAAGAATGTTATAGCCAAAATCCAGAGCTTCTAGGTCAAGTTAAAAATATTATGTCTCCAGAAAGAATTTAAGGCCCACAGAGCCATAGTTAAGATCTCATAAGATTTAGCAGTCACTGGTATAAAGAAATGGAGAGCTTAGAATATGATATTACAAGAGGCAAAGAATCTAGAATTAAAAATATCTTACACCAGCAAAAATAAATATAATCCTGCATGGGAAAAAAAATGCTTTTAATGAAATAGAGTATTTTCAATCATTCCTTGATGAGTAGGCCAGAGAAGAAAATCTGACATTCAAAAACAGTGATACAGGGGCAGCTGGGTAGCTCAGTGGAGTGAGAGTCAGGCCTAGAGACAGGAGGTCCTAGGTTCAAACCCGGCCTCAGCCACTTCCCAGCTGTGTGACCCTGGGCAAGTCACTTGACCCCCATTGCCCACCCTTACCAATCTTCCACCTATGAGACAATACACCGAAGTACAAGGGTTTAAAACAAAACAAAACAAAACAAAACAAAAAAACAGTGATACAGGTAACCCCTTATATCACTAAGACTTGTAGAAGGAGTCTAATTTAGACTGAGGCCCTAGGTATGTTCTTATTATGTTTAGATGGTCTCAAAAGAAAAATGTAGAGGAATGTCCTGAAAGAGAGGGGAAAGGAAAGAATAGGGACTATTATCTTGCATAAATGGGTCACACAAGGAAGAGTTTATATAACAGAGGAGGTGAGAGGAAGAGCAAGTGACACCTGAACCTTATTTTTTTTTCTAAAATGGTTAAGGGAGAGGAAAATATACATACAAAGTTGAGTACAAAAATTCATTTTACTCAATAGGGAAGTAGGAGGCAAAGGAGAAATGGAGCGGGTGGGAATAAGAGGATGAGTTGATTAAGGGAGGTAAGGGCCAGAAGCAAAACAGCCTCATAAAGAGGAAAAATGAGAAGAAAAAGTATTAGACATTAGGATGGAGGAAAATATTTAGCAATTATAACTGAATGTGAATGAGTTGGATTCACCCATATAATGGAAAAACACTGCAAAATAGATTAGCAGCCAGAATCCAAAAAGATGTTATTTACAACAAACACATATGAAACAGGAAGATACTCATGTGGTTAAAATAAAGGGCTGGAGCAGAATCCATTAGGCTTTAGTAGAAGTAAAAAAGGCAGGGGTAGCAATCATGATTTTAGACACAGCAAAAGCAAAAAAAAAAAAAAAGACTAAATTAAAAGAAATAAACAAGGAAAACATATTTTACTAAAAGTTAACATAGGCAGCTAGGTAGCAGAGTGGATATAGAGCCAAGCCTGTAGTTGAGGGGAACTGGGTGCAAATCGGAACTCAATCACTTCCTAGCTGTGTGTGACCTTGGGCAAGTCACTTAGCCATGTTTGCTAAAATTCTTAAAGGAAATTTAAGAATTTAAGAACTAAATTCTTAAAGGAAAAGTTAAAGGAGTTACAGAAAAGAAATAAGACAATAAAATTCTATTAGTGGCAGACCACAATTTGCTCCCTCTCAGACCTAAAATAAATCTAACCATAAAATAAATAAGAAATAAGTTACAGAGGTGAATCAAATTTTAGTGAGATGCAATAGATACCCTCAGGGAGAGGCTTTCTATATATCTATATATATATATATATATACACTTCTACTCCTCTAAAAATCCCTATTCTGATGCCTCATTCTGAGATCCAAGAGACCCTGGATTCTCATACACGGATGTTAGTGAAGTAAAGACTGTCAAGTTCTACTATGGGGTAAAAGTTTCAAGTGCAGTAACCATGTTTATTTTTCAGGGTACAAACCAGTTAAGTATGGAGAATTCCATGGCTAATAGGTTAAAAGTATACTAATGTCATATCATGAAACAAAGAAAAAAACAAAAAAAGTCCTCAGTTTGATATGGCACCCTTCAGTTTCTACAGTGACTGTGTATGGCTTCTCTACATGGGCCTCTGGACATTTAGTTAGGCTGGTTCTCAGGTCAGCAGAAACAGTAACTAAATGGGACTATAATTTGTTTGTGATAAGAAACTTTATATCTAGGTCATGTATGCAAATGGAAGTTTTTGGATTTAAGGAGTGAGATGTTGTCTAAAAATCATTTATGCTAGGCTGCATTGGAAGTTTCCTTGCAGTTTTTGTCAAATAGTGAGTCTTTATCATAATAGTTGGAATCCTTGGATTTACTAACCATTATGCTATAATATTCAGTTTCTTCTAAGTCTTGTGTACCTAATCTATTTCACTAGTCAATTTTTCTATTTCTTTTAAGCTTATACTAAATTTAATTTTGATGATAACTTCTTTGTAATATACATTTCCTTCCTGGAAGGAAATGTATAATTTTGATAGCCTTGAAAGACAGATTCTTTTTTAATTATTTTTTTGATGAACAAGTATTTTGTTTTCTTTCCCTCTTACATCCTCTCCTTTTCCTGTTGAGAAAGGAAAAAAAAAACCAACAAACGCTTTTGTAACACAGTAAAGCAAAACAAATTCCATTACTGGTCATGTACAAAAATATTTGCCTCATTCTGTATCCTGAATCTATCAGGTCTCCGTCAGATGGTAGGTAGCATACCTCATTACTGGTTCTCTGAAATCATGGCTAGTCATTGTGCTGATCAGAGTTCTTAAGTCTTTCAAAGTTGTTGTCACTGAATAAATTGTTCTACTAGTTCTGCTCACTTAGCATCAGTTCATACAAGTTTTCCCAGATTTCTCTGAAATTACCCCTTTTGTTTTTCTTATGGCAAAATATGTCATTACATTCATATACCATACTTGTTCAGCTCCTTTCTATTTGATGGGCAATCCTTTAGTTTCTAATTCTTTGCCACCACAAAAAGCTACCCTAATATTTTTGTACATATGGGTCTTTTGGAAGATTGAGTCTCAAGATATTTTGAAAAGAAAATAACAAATACTGAACCTAATCATTAAACAAAAAGGTGACAAAATAAAAATTGGTATTTATATAGTAATATAAAGTTTGCAAAGCACTGTAAATGAGCTTTATAACAGCAACATTATGTAGTATTACATATATGATCCCTATTCTGCAAATGATGAAGTATAGGTTCAGAAGAGTCAATGACTTGTCCATGTGGTCACATAGCTAACACATGTCAAAAGTGGAATTCAAAACCAGGTCTTCCTAATTCTAAGACTAATACATTAACTATTCTGTCAGGTATATATGTTCTTTTTCATATTATACTAGCCTATAGGCCTTCTTTCTTGTCTTGATAAAACCTTTATGAAAATAATCCACACATACATCAAGGACATCATTCCTGAAAGTATAAAAAGGGAATACGAAAGCTTTCATAAACAAAATTCATCATCTTTACAGTTACATGATTGACTAAGTCTCATGAAAATTATAGAGAAATCAAAATCTCATTCTGCTTCTTGTTTGCTGAGCTCCCTGAAGGCAAGTACTATTTTACTTTTGTGTTTGTATCTGCAGTGTCTGGTGTATTACCTAACACACAGAATGTGCCAAATAAATGATTTTTTGAGCAATGTTTAACCATGATTCCAGAGAACCAATGATGAGCATGCTACCAACCTCCCGATAAAGATGATAGGCATGGGGTAAAGAAAAAAACACAGTTTTCTGGATATGGCCAATGTGGGAATTTACTGTTATTTTACTTTTTCCAATGGGAGTCAGGGAAGCAACTAGATGAGAAGATGAGAAAACTGATTCATTCATTTTAAAAAAATAAAAAAAACAAAAGGGTGGTTGTTGATAGGTTGATCATTTAAAAACCATTTGATTTGTTATCTCAAAATATTGCCATATTCTTCTGTTGATAACGAATGGCTGCAAGTCACTAAACACTATAGTTTCTAAAAGTACAGTTGCAAGTTAATCAAAAGACAAGGGAGAGGTATATCATGAACAGAATAGGCTATGACAAAAGTGTATAGAACTAGAATATCATCAGCTAGCTAACTATGATATAACAATAATAATAGCTAATATTTATATAGCCATTTAAAAGTCTAAGTGTTTTACATATATTATCTCATTTTATACTCACAATTATCCTTTTAGGTAGATGGTATTATTATCCCACTTTACAGATGAAGATACTAAGAGGCTGAGAGAAGTTAAATAACTTGCCTGGCATTACAAAGCTACTATCTGAGGCAGGATTTGAACCAAGTCTTCCAAGTCCAGCACTTTATATTCCTTATACTACTTATGCCCTGGGAAAGGAAATGGGCTGGTCATTTATCAAGACTGTAGGTCCATGTGTTCCACCAGAAGTGATGACATGTCAAAGGATAGACAAAAACCCCAGCAACTGGGTGAGCATTGGAGCACAAGATTTTTGAGAGCATATGTACCAGAATCATATAGGATGAGAAGACTTAAATGGAACGTTCAAATAAATAAGGTATAAAAAAGTCATCATAGTACCCATGTCTTCACTTATCTACCTAAATATTCGCGCGAACATATTTTCTTGTGCTGGTGAAGCTTTATTTCCCAAAAGACCTCTAAAGGAGGACAATTAAACTGAAGGTGGTTATTTTCACATTCTCTTCTTCAAAGAACTAAATAAATCCACACCAGTGATGATATATGCACCTGTTAATTTTCTAGACCCAATGAAATGCCTCTTAACTGTCCATGAGAGTTTGCATCATTAAACCTTTTACAGGGTTTTATATACTTCTATACTTTATATAAGAAAAAGGAACAAGTATTTTTTTTGATAGAGTTACTTTTTTCCACTTATTGAAACAATCGAATTCTTTCATCAAATGGCAACAATGGGAAAGAAGCAATGGGAAAGATAAATAAAGCTAACATTTAGGACAGTTATTTTTATGCTAAATTTTTTTTGATCACTCCTGGAATTTTATGTTGGAGCAAGCATATATTTGAAGGAAAATTCATTTTCTTGAAATTAAAATTCCAGAGGTAAACTTCAACTAAACTGGTAACAGAAAAATAATTGTTTATCTATGCCCCCAAACCTGTCTTTTGCCTTCCCATTTATTTTGCTATTTATATTCTATATGCTGAACATAGTCTAATTCAGTGCTCAGAGATATTTTCTGTATTAGAAACAACAAAGGGCCTATTTGATCTAATTTATGCTGAATAAAAAGGAACTTATGGTTTTCTCAGAAACCCAAGATCAGTCTCTTCCTTGGGTTCCCATACATGTAACCTTTTAAGAGCTAGAACCCTATTTCTCAAACATGATTAACTTTGTTCCCCCAATTCATTCAGTCAAGTAGCTATCTCAGATAATCTCATCTCAATCCCTCTCTTCCTCTTCCTCCTCAATTTCTAGGTCTGTGTACCCAACACTTCCCAGTAAGTGCTAAATGTATCTTTGAGACTTCTATCCTATTTCCACTTCTAATCTCACTTTAGCCTGCCTGCTCTCTACCTACAATATAGATTCCTGGATTTATGAATTATATAAATATAACCAATCTCCATTAAGACTCTGGAATTCTTCTCCAATTCCACAGCTCTCTATCATGGAAACTAACCTTTGTACAACCTGTCTGCTAACTAAAATGTAGTCTTGAAAGCTCATAAAATGAGCCACTTATTAACAGGATTTTTTTTGTCAACTGAGGGTTCACAAGAAAACCTTTTATTTCAACTCCTGCTAAAAAACCTTCCCATAATGTATTAATTATCTGCGAATTAGTACAACAATCTGGAGTCATCAAAAATTAGTAACTTAACTGTATATGTCCTTTAGTTGAACAATTTTACTATTGAGCAAATAACCTTCGGACAACAAAGACAGAAATGAAGATCCAATAAACACTAACATAATTCACAGTACCACTTTTTTTGACAGCAAAGAACTGAAAACAAAGTGGGTACCCCCCAGATAGGGGAATGGCTGAGCAATCTGTGCTGTATAAAGGAAGTAGGTTATCATTGTGCTGTAAGAAACAACTAATTTAAGTTCAGAGAAACATGAGAAGATGTGCATAAAACAGAGGTTGAGTGAAATGGGCTGAACAAAAGAACAGCATACACAAAGACTATAACTAGGTAAATGAAAAGGAAAAATAGGAAGCTTTTAAGTCTGAGTAACTGATATGTCAAACAGACTTCTTTCCTTCTTGGTAGAGAGGGAGATGATTACCTGGGTAGAATATAGCAAATACTGTTAGATTTAGTCACTAAATTAGATATTTTGGCTTAACTGTTTCACTTTGTAAAGGGAGGGTTCAATTTTCATGGTTAGGAAAAAGATTCAGAAGTTATTGACATTAAAAACAAAAAGAAATAAAATTTTACTATATAATGAGTGGAGAAGGAAATGGCAAACTACTCTAGTATCTTTGCTGAGCAAACCCCAAATGGGGTCATAGAGTCAGACACAACTGAAAAACAATGTAACAAATACTACAAAGTAATAGTATCTTAGCCTATACTTTGACATAGATAGTGGACAACCCTGGGCAGTATAATTTAATTATTCTCTGATCACTCAGCATGTTGCAGTGCCTCAGGGCCATAATTATGATTAATATTCTGATTATATGGCACTCTCCTTTTGGAAATCTCTTCAGAATCTATGTCACATTCTCTTGAATGTTGTCAATAGTGGCAAATCTTTGTCTTCTGAGGAGAGATTTAATTTTTGAAAAGAGTCAATAACAGGGCAATGTCACTTTGGGTTTTAAACTGATAGTCTTTCATGACCTAAAAATTCGCTCTGTAATGCAAGGATGCAACAGAAGCTTTTGTTCTTGCAAGAGTCAACTGTAAACATCCTGGCAGTTAGAAGTCTTAGAATGTTCACAAAAAGTCAGTTGGAGTCTGAGGCTTGAAGAGAGCTGATGTTCCAACTGAGGCTCTGCTTTAGCTTTCGGCTTTGCCTTGGCCTGTGCTTTTGTCTCTGGACAATTTGAACCTAGCTGATTTCTCTGGACCTCTCCCTGACCTCTCCATATTATACCCCTGTTATCTTTCCTGAATTTCCCTTTGGGCTCTGGGAGGAAGGGTGGTTTGGGTTTTGGTTTAGACTTTGTGGGCTTTAGTTTTCTGTAGGCAAGTAGAACATCCTTAAATCAAACTATCCCTTATTTTATTGATCCAGTAAATACTTTACTTTTAGTCAACCAAATCTTCCTGACTGGGAGAGCAGGCTCTCTATGATTCTAACCCTCCTGTGACCCTTCCCCCATCTTTAACTTTCTCCCTAGCGGCTATTACAAAACCCTAAACCCCTCTCTCCTTCTGATTAATCCTGATATTAGTAAATCCCCTTTGTTACCTACTCAAACCCTCTGGTGAATCATTGTGCCAAAGATTGAGGGAAGGGCTGAAGGGGGAAGGAGTTATTTTCTTTTATTTCTTGAAGGTACTGCAGACATCCATCTTGGCAGGAAGTCTCACCTGAGACTTCCTCCTGCCATCAGTTTCACTGACAGGGAGGAGTCCTTCAACTCCTCCCTCAAGGGACTTTAGAAACTAACAAGAGAAGCCCTCAAGGCAGATTTAAACATTTCTGACTGGCCCAACTCCTTTGTATCTATAGAGATACCTTTCCTCACCTTGAAAGATCCTGCCTATATCTCTCCAGTATCCCCAGTCTCTAGCCTCAGTGTCTAGCCTGTTCCAGCTACCCTCCTGTATACTCCCACTCATTCCCTTGCTATCCAATATACCACCTCATTCTTTCCTTCCCTATATTCAGCCATCCCCTTTCATTCCTCCTCCTATCACCTCCTCACCTTTATCCCTTTTAACCTAAAGATAAAGATTTACTTCATTTCTTTATAACAGCTCTGATGGCAAATAAAGAAGCAGCTCCAAAAATGTTGTGAGTAATAACAAAAGTGCTGAAATAGTTATAGTCTCTCATGGTGACAACTTTTATTTTACTTTTTTATTGATTAAGAAAATTTTTCCATGGTTACATGATTCATATTCTTTCCCTCCCCTCCTCTCACCCCCTTCCCATAGCCAGTGCACAATTCCACTGGGTTTTACATGTGTCATTGATCAAGATCTATTTCCATATTCTTGATATTTAGACTAGGGTAATCATTTAGAGTCACATCCCCAATCATATCCCCATCAACCCATGTGGTCAAGCAGTGGTTTTTCTTCTGTGTTTCTGCTCCCACAGTTCTTTCTTTGGATGTGGATAGTGTTCTTTCTCATAAGTCCCTCAGAAATGTTTTGGATAATTGCATTGCAGCTAGTAGAGAAGTCCATTACATTTGATTGTACCACATGGTATCCATCTCTGTGTATAATGTTCTCCTGGTTTTGCTCCTTTCACTCTTTATCAATTCCTGGAGGTCTTTCCAGTTCACATGGGATTCCTCCAGTTCATTATTCCTTTTAGTACAATAATGTTCTATCGCCATCAGATACCACAATTTGTTTAGTCATTCCCCAATCAAAGGGCATCCCCTCATTTTCCAATTTTTTGCCACGGTGACAACTTTTAAATGAAGCATTCTTTCTAGTATATAATTGTTTTCATATGTTTGTTGTTAAAAATCAGGCTTTGATAGCTTATAGTTATAATTAAGCTCATAGGATCATGGCTGTAGAATTGGAAAAAGACTTCAGAGGCATCTAGTCCAACTTCTACATTTTACAGATAAAGAAACTGAAGCCCTGGGGACTAAAGATTTGACCAAAATCGCAGAGTTAATACAGATTAAATGAGAGATTTGAACTGAGGTCCTGTGACTCCAGAAGTAAATGTTCTTTCTACTGTACTACATTGCCTCCTTTTTTCTGTAGACATAGAACAAATTTGGCATAGTCTTCATATTCTCTAATAGTAGAATACCCCATGGGAGTTGCTATTAAAAAATAAATGTCTGACATTAACTTTTCTTAATATGCCATTCCTTCTCCTAAAAGTATAGTTCGAATCCTCCTCCAAATAAATAAACTCTTCCAGTGCTCTAAAGAGTCTGATTAAAAGAAGTAGGTCTGTCATATAGTAGAATATACAGTGTTTGAAAAAACTGATTTCAACACTGAAAAAAAGGTTTCTCAAAGATGTAGATAATACATATATAGCCTGGATCGAATAGCTTGCCAGCTCCAGAAAGGGGGAGGAATGGGAGTTAGGGAGACAATTTGGATCCTATAACTTCAGAAAATGTATGTAGAAATTTATTACATGTAATTGATAAAACAAAAATATATTTAAAAAAAGGTTTCTCAAAGAAACATTTACTTTAGCTTCTGCATCTATAAAAGTAAAAGGCATGATTTCTATAAGAACTAGAAAGACCTACATGAGCTAATACAGAGTGAAACAAGCAGATCCAAGAGAATATTGTACACAGTAACTATAATATTGTAGGACAATTAAATGTAATTGACTTTGCTACTAAAAGCAATGCAATGATCCAGGACAATTCTGAGGGACTTATAAGAAAGAATGCGGTCCACATCTAGAGAAAGAACTATGGGAACAGAAATCCAGAAGAAAACATGATTTATTTATATAATTGTTACTTATATTATTTATATCTATTATATTTACTTATATAATTTATATATATTATACTTATATTTATATATTATATATTTATATAATATTTATATATATATGTGTGTAGTTATATAAAGCATGATTTATATAAAACTTGTTTATATGGGTATGTGATTTGGCGTTTTGGTTTTAAAAGATTACTCTATTACAAAAATGAATAACATGAAAATAGCATTTGAGTGACAATATATATATATATATAACCCAGTGAAACTGCTTGTCAACTTGGGGTGGGGAGGGGGGTGAAAAGAGGAGAGATACAAGAATCATGTAACCATGGAAAAAATTAAAAAATTAAAATTAAAACTTAAAAAAATTTTAAAGTAAAAGACAATCTNCCACATCTAGAGAAAGAACTATGGGAACAGAAATCCAGAAGAAAACATGATTTATTTATATAATTGTTACTTATATTATTTATATCTATTATATTTACTTATATAATTTATATATATTATACTTATATTTATATATTATATATTTATATAATATTTATATATATATGTGTGTAGTTATATAAAGCATGATTTATATAAAACTTGTTTATATGGGTATGTGATTTGGCGTTTTGGTTTTAAAAGATTACTCTATTACAAAAATGAATAACATGAAAATAGCATTTGAGTGACAATATATATATATATAACCCAGTGAAACTGCTTGTCAACTTGGGGTGGGGAGGGGGGTGAAAAGAGGAGAGATACAAGAATCATGTAACCATGGAAAAAATTAAAAAATTAAAATTAAAACTTAAAAAAATTTTAAAGTAAAAGACAATCTCTTCTTCACAGCCAACTTGAAAACCCCTGTAACTTGTTAGATTTTAATTTCCAGACCATCATTTTTAACTGTTGGGGCCTGAATTAATTTAAGATCTGAGTTTTCTCTAGTAGGCAGCTAAGCCTATAACATTTCAACCAGATCTGTAACATTTCATCTAGTAAAGGAAAACTACAGATGTTTGGTTCTCCAGAACAAAAACTCATTTTTAAGTCATAGCAAGAAAGCCATAGGCTGAAATGAACAGACTTCTGAACATCCCAATTCTCCTGAAAAGACAAGTTTCCATTTAGTTTTCTTATTTGTGAAATTCCCCTTAAGGTACTTTACTGTTTTATGGTCAAGTGTACTCACTGATCATAAAGATCCATTTATGATACTCGGGGAATTAGCAGAAATCCTGAATAACTTTTCATTGGAAAAAAATGGGAATGGGATTATAGAGAACAAGCAGTCATATCTGGCTGCAATTTGGGTGGAACCAATGATGCTTATACTCTATTACATTTTTAAAGCCCTAAATTGAAAAATGATTTGTCATTTTAGCAAAAACATGTCAACTGCTATGAACAACTTCTTCGTAATGAGGCAAGTATTGAACCTATAGTGTTTCTGACACTTTCCCTGAAATCTCATGAAAAATTACCAGTCAGTTGCATCATTACCAAAGGGAATATAAAAGCTATCCAAGTTACTCCAATGAGAATAAGGAGAGGAAACCAAGTATAAGGGAGAAAGGAAGAGGTGAAGGGAGGGAAAAAATAAGAAGGGAATAAATTTTAGCCAAAACAGTCTCAAGATGAGTGTTTCCTACATAAATTTAATCTTTATCAAGATCTCTTTCTAACACATCCCAACAAGACAAATTATTTCCCAAGAACACATTCAGTAGAAATTGTCTTCTACCCATAATCAAAATCAATGCTGTTTGTAAGGAAGTCATTTAATCCATCTTCCTGCCTCTGGATAGGATTAAAGTTGGACTATCCCCAAAAGGTAGATCCTATTCATTCCTCAAAAATCTCTAAAGAAGGTAAGTTTTAAAATGTTTATAGTCAATTAATTTATTTTGCTAAATCTTTTAAAGATAGATATTATTGTCCAACACTCCTAAAAATTCAATAAAGTAGGGACATGATTTAGCCATTATTCTGAGAAGTATCATATTTATGACAAGTAAACTGTTCTCTACAATATCACTGCACATGACTTTTTTTTTAAGACCAGAGACTTTTTAAACAGTGAATAAGGGAAGGATGTCCAATTTCTTTATCATGGTAGATCATTTTAGCCCTATAATTTACAACCCAGAAGTACCTTCCAATCCTGAAGCCCTCCCTCTGACTGAATGGCTCCTTCTAGGACTTCCATTTAAAGAAGGCACCTATGCCAGTCATTATATCTTTTTTTTTTTTAAACCCTTACCTTCCATCTTGGAATCAATACTGTGTTTTGGCTCCAAGGCAGAAGAGAGGTAAGGGCTAGGCAATGGGGGTCAAGTGACTTGCCCAGGGTCACACAGCTAGGAAGTATATGAGGCCAGATTTGAACCCAGGACTTCCTATCTCTAGGCCTGCCTCTCAATCCACTGAGCTACCCAGCTGCCCCCCAGCCATTACATCTTCATTTCAACCAGGTTGTACTCCTACATACATCTCTATCATAACCCAACTCCCCTCTCCTCCTCACCCCCTTTCATATGTAGCCTTCTCCATTAACATGTAATCTCTTCATGGGCAAGGGCTTTATTTTTGCCAGTATTTAAGTCCCCCAGAGTGCTAATCACAATGTTTGATACATAGGAAGTGCTTAATAAGTAAGCACTTTTGTTTGTTTTGTTTCATTGGGGTGGAGTGGAGCATGGGGGTACCACTTAATAAGATAAATCCTAGATTGTTTGAGGCACATAGAGCTTAAGTGGCAGGGCCACAGACTATGACACGTGGGGTCTACTATCCAGCTATTAAATATCAGAGGGAAGATTTGAACCTAGGTCTTCCTGACATCAAAGCTGGCACTCCATCTACTATACCATGTTGTCTCTTAAACTTTTTTAGTTTAAAAAAAAAAAAACCAAACCTTTTATTAAGGTCTTTATTTCAGAAGTTGTCAATATTTACATAATTTTATATTTTGGGCTTCCATTATCATAACTGCTAAAAAAAGAACTTGTTCATCTCAAATTCCACATGCCCAAGTTGAAATCATCATTTTCCCCTCTGTACACCGTACAGATGAACAATTTCAATATATGAGAACATAAGAATACATATTTATCACTAAAATTATACTGAATAATTTTTATTGATTCAGAAAACTTAAAAATGTTTGCAGACTATCTTTATTGATGGATCAGTTCTGGGATATGATCATACTTATCATTGCACTAACTGGAGCAGAATAATAAGAATTTTTGGCTAACAACTGAACTGTCTGTATTATAGTCAGGTTTTGCAAATATGGGCATTATTACTTCAACTAGGATCTTAAAAATGACAATATAAACTGAAATCTAGAACTTGGGGCTAGTCACAATGCCCTTTAATACCAAAGATAAACATATATTTCAAGAGAAAAATGTTTTTTCTTGGAAAACCACATTTGAAGAAATTAAGCATGAAAACATCATAAAAGCTAACACTTAAAAAAGACATGAATTTGGATCGGCATACAATGATGCCTTTCCTATCAGCAATTATAGACTAAATCTATTGTAAATAACAAGCCAATAGATAATATTCAATAGTCCTGATATTTAAGAGCTAGAAAGGATAAGACCTTAGTTCTCATTGTAGAACTCTCTCTTTAAATTGTCTTTATTAAGTTTGAGTGCCAAGGTCTTTTGATAATAGGTATTTTGGAAAAGATGGCTGAGTAGCATTTCCCTTTTGGTGTCATTAGAGATCATTTAGGTGCTCACAAAAAAAGTATGTGGGATTTTTTATAAACTACCATGGCATAGGTTTGTTTCTTATAACTTATGATAACTTTGCATGCCAGATCAAATCCCTGTCCAAGCTGCACAAAGAGAAGATGTCATCTACTAAGAATGGTTCCATTGGAGTGGTCCCATTTGAGTTTCTACTGAACCTCTTTTTAGCTTTGTCAAGATCCAAGATCAATTTCAGAACCTCAGGCAAGAATTCTGGGACATCATTGGAATTAACAGAATAAGGGAAGCTTGTTGTAAATGAGAAACTTAGGCATTAGTCAATTCACCTCTTTAAGTTTTTGAAATGAAAGAAAATGGAAATAGTAATAAATATCTTGGGGATGTCAGTGAACTTACTGAGCTATATTAGCCATACCTATGACATTTCTTCTCAAGGAGGCAGTAATCAATACCAGATATCCAGTAGTTTCCTTCTAAATCCCTTATTTCCTGCTTATATGAAGAGAGGAGCCTTTCTTGACAATAATGCAGTGCTTTTTGGGAAGATGGTATGAGGAATTGAGTTGATGACTTAATGAAAGTCCCACATACTAAAAGAATTCCCTAAACTCAACCCTGTCCTGTAATAAGGGTTATAGAATTTCTTGTGAAAGAAAAAAATGCTGATAAGATGAAAGGAGAACTATGCTAGTTATTCATCTTTGGTCAATCTCATCCAACTCATGATTAAAAGTCCAACTCTGCCACTATATTTTCTCTTTTATAGCTAGAAGGGAGTGTTTGCTGGGCAACTGCCAAGACTGTGATCACCATCCTTCCAGTTCTCTTCTCATTCACAGTAAAACCAAGGACAAGTTTGAGAAGTTATAAGAGACCTACCAATATCTCTGCTATCAGAAGTGTGTTCTATGTGGTTTCTCTTTATGTCTCCTCCTTATGTCCCACCCCTTACCTGGGTCATCTTGTCCACAGAGACAGGAATTCCATCGATGGTGAGAGGTGGCAGCTCGGAGTTAACCTCCTGTGGCGCAGGGGCGTGTTCTGCTAAGGCTGATTCCAAGTCTTCAAGGATCATGCTCTTGTACTTGCGCACCTGTGGGGAATTAGGAGGCACACGTAAACAAGATGCCCAACAACAAGAACAGTTCAGTGCTAGGCAACAGGAAGGTGGGTGGGACTCCTTCTCCCTAAGCCTTGGCAGAGCCCAGTGAACAAACACTTCCACAGCTGGCAGATAAAAATACCCGCTGGGCCCAAAGACATCATTGTGCCGAGGCCAAATTAAGTGAAAGGGGCTGACGAAATTATGGGTAACACTGATGGGAAGGAGCTAGTGAAAAAGATATTAGATGGCAATACTGCTCATCATTCAGAATTATTTCTTTAGGACTGCCCAGACTTGCCATATCACCATTTCTCTATATGTATGTTGCCTTTTCCATTCAAATGAGACCCTCCTTGAGGGCAGGGATTGTCTAGTTTTTGTACCTGTGTCTTCAGCACTTTTCATTCATTTTCATTCATTTCCTTTCTAGAGCATCCCAGGCCAAATTCAAGGTGCTGAATTTAATAACAGTAGCATTATATCTTTTTCCATTCACCTGACTTGTTTGTAATGATCTTTTATCATCCTTTTTGAATTTTAACGTCAATTTTATTTTTATTTATTTTTGGTAACAAAGGCATGTTGTAGGTCTTTTGTTTTTATATTGTATTAATATCTAAATGTACTCTTCTTTTCTTGCCCAAGGAGTCTTACTTTGTAATAAAGAACTATCATCATTTTCCACAAAAAGTTGGGAATATTGGAAAATTTATGTCCCTAAAAGTCTCAACGACACACTCAAACTGCAGCCCTGACTGGACACTAGTTTTCTGATATGATCAGATTTCTACTCAGGCAGTAAATCTAACCTAAGTCCTCAAACTAGAAGGAAACAGGAAGGTCTAACAAGAATGAACTGTAGATAATAGCCAGTGGCTCAAGACAAACTTGTCACTACCAGTGACAGAGAGGAGCAAAAGGTGTCCTGTGGTTCAAAGTCCCTTCCTCTCTGATACACGCCATAAGTGGTACAGTTAAAGCTGATCAACTACTGACAACAGTATTAAAGACTCCTCTTTTCTCCCTTCTTTTGTGCTGTCATGTAATTTATCTCTCATAAGCAGCATAATTGTACACGTACAAATTTCTGTCATAAGACAAATGGATAAACAGACATAAGACAAACAACAGGTTTGCCCACCTTGCAAGAAACATAAAAAGGGATGGAGGAACCACTAAAGAGAAAAAAAGTGTTATTCGTCTAAGTAAAAAGACAATAAGAGGCATAGACTTAAGGATACCTAATAAAAATTATCCTGTATAAGAGATGTCACTCAAAGATGACTTAGAAAAATAAATAGGATAAAACATTTTTTTTTTTTAATGACAGAGATTTTAAAGAGGCTTGTGTTTTTTACTTCCAGGGCCAAGAGAAACCAGCATATGAATGTCTCATCATGAAGAATTAAAAAAACAGAGACACTTTCTCAAACCTCTTGACTCTCTCTCTAGTATATAGGAAAGTCAAAATTTGGTTTGACAGCAGTAATTTTCCTACTTCTTCAGAAAAGAAACAATGCTCTAAGTATGCTAAATCAATTCAGGGTTGAAAGGAAAACAAGAAAAACTTGGGGAACTGACATGTCTCAAGAAATTAATTTTATGTTGGTTCCTAATAAAAAGTAAAATTTTTACTATATTGCTCTCAGCTTATGTTGTCATGGCAAGATTATTCTCAATCCTTTCTAGAAAACTCTATTCGATTTGAGCCGTTTATTTCCCAATCAACAGAAAAACAGACCAGGTTCTTACTTCAGAGCAGTATGAAATAATTACCATTAAAGAGGTAACTAAATAGATATTGTAATAAAAATGAATGACACTATTATAAAACTAGATTTTGTTATGTTGGAAACAACTAGAAGTCTTCTAAAAAGCAAATCGCCATTGTTGTGCGTGTTCATTTCAGCCATTAAAAAAACAACAATAAAAACTTTACCTTGTGTTTTGGTATCAATTCTAAGATAGAAGAGTGGCAAAGTCAAAAGTCTAGATAATTAAAATTAGTTTGCTCAGGATCACATAAGTGTCTGAGGCCAGATTTGAACCCAGGTCCTCCTGACTCCAGGCCTGGCATTCTATCCACCTCGCTGCCCTTATTTCATCCATTTTAAAGGTTCATAAACTTTTAGGAATTTACATTAGGCAATTTGATGAGCTGATTTGTGGTACTGGTCCACTTGTGTGATTTCAATGACTCAGGGGAGAAAGCACTGAGAAGCTAAGTGACTTGCTCAAGGTCTTTATATAAAGCCAATATGTCAGCAGGGAGACTTGAAAATAAGTTTTTCTTACTCCAAGATCAGTTCTCTAGCTAGTTTGCCACACTGCTTCTGTTCATCAAAATGTCTTGGGTTACAAAGCAGGAATATATTGGTAGAGAATCCCTCAAGGAATTATCTCATTGTTGGAGTGACTGGCAGGAAAGCTACCCCAGGAGTACCCATTGTGTTTCCCTTTGCAGAAACATTTCTACTTTCCCTTGTCTGCTCCTTTTCAAGAATTATTATCCCATTAGGGCAGAATTCAGAAACTGTTACAATAATTATGTGAGTTGATATTTTCAGTTTACATTTTCAAAGTATCACAAAGGAACCCATTTATCTCAAATTAAACAGGTCCTATATTGAAATCATCATTTCTCCTTGCAGCCAGCTGGCTCATTTTCTTGAATTTCCTTTTTTTGTATGTCACTTTCCTGTTCAAAAAGATTCAATGGTTCCCTACTTCTTAGAGAATAATGTATAAGCACCTCACCCATTGGACCTTTAAGCACAATCATTGTATCTTTCTAATTTTACTTTCTTTTATTCCAAAGTTTCTCTACCCAAGTTAAGGTAGTCACCCTAACAGTCCTCCTTACACACTATATTTATTCTTCCTTCATGTCTCGACCTATGCCATTCCTTATATCTAGAATACCTTATGCCAATTCAGATTTTAATCTAAGCCTTGACAGACAGGTTAAGTCTTGCCTTGTTCAAAAGGTCTTCTCCAACCATTCTAACTATGCTGCTCTTTAGTGTGACTCCTATAGAAGTTACTGTCTGAATACTGACAAAATTATATGCTCTCTTATATTCCTAAAATGTTTCATGTCTATATGTTTTGTCTATCTAATATGACTTATCTCCTTGAGGGATGGCGGTCTTAATAGTTTTTTGAATGTGCCCAGCAATTAGCAGAATGGTGGTAAAGATAGGAGGTCTTCAGTGACTGGTGCCTGGAAGGTTATGTTGTGAGGAAGTTTATTACTTAGTTATTAGCTTAGTATTAGTATTAGACCTAGCAGGAAGGGCTGGAGAATTCCAAGATGGAATGGGGAAGCAGGAAGTGGCTCTTGCTCTCTGAGAGGGACTCCATGGTGGTTGGGGCAAGTTGCAACTGACTTTAGGAGACACCAGATTGCCAGAGATCCTGTGGAAAGACCGTCACCTACTTGTAGGAGATTTTGGTAGAGACTGCTAATCCCAACCTGACTTGCAGGGCTGGGTCAGCTCCCAGAATCTACCCACCTGGAAGAGTACAGTAGATGGTCCAAGAGGAGCAGAAACACCACCGGAGAGAAGCTGGACACCATTGTGAGGATATCCACTTCAATCCTGCTTTTCCCTGGTCCCTATCTTGATTAGATCTTGGATTAGTGTAGATAAATCCCTCCCTTGACCCTGTGGTTTGCCCTTAGCTTGTAAGTGTAGAATCCCTTATTCCCATCCTTTATTATTCTTTCCCTTAATTAAACTGTTATAAACTTTTGCCTTTTGCCTGCTGGTTTCATAGGCCCTTGCCTCGGTGGGCTGAGTGACTGTTGGGCATAACTGCCATTTCTGTTGACAGTTACCTCCTTGGCAGTAAACCCTGGTCTCCCAACCTTGTTTGGTCCTGTCCATCTGTCATTCCTATCTCCCTCACCCCATTGTGAACCCACAGATAATTTAGTTAATGTCCCTGGTAATCCTCCTTTATAGTTACAATAGTGGGTCAAACTTTACCCCATTGAGGAAATGTTGTAACACTTGTCACTTATGGCCACTGTTTTCCAACTATGCAAGACAAACTGGCCTTTTAAGACAAGAAGTAAAGAATAGTACCAGAAATAACCAGTCTCCTTGGGGCAAGAATGGCAGTTAAAGAAGAACAACAAAATTAAAGCCAAATGGATAATTAGAGAGAATCCGCTTAATAATCAAGAGAGCTACTCTTGTCTGCTGGCCATAATTTCCTCACCTATAAAACCAGTGACAGCTAAAATGATTCCTCACAATGTAAATGCCACAGGTTTTCATCATAATGAAAAATAACTAACCTTCATACATTGCTTAAAAGTTTACAAAGTACTGAAAGTATGATTTCCATTTTGTAGACAAAGAAACTGAAACTCAGGGATTAAGTGACTTGCCAATAGACATAGAGCCTGGAAATCTTAGAGGTGGGTCCCCTGAATCCTAAGCCAACACTACACCAAGTTGCTTCCCACTTGATTCTGAGGGAAGAGTGCCACCTACAGAAAGTCCTTCACAACTTACACCCTAAGATTCAATTTCCTACCTCATCTCTCTACAGATTACTTATTGGCTATTCCTGGATAGCTTGTAGAAAGCATAAAATCAGAGCCAGGTACTTTGTGGCAGCAAGCCACCAACAAGAGAAATCTCTCAAGTCAAGTGCAAAACATCTGTCAGTGACCAGCTTTGTTCCAGGCCAGTTCTTTTTAAGTGATTTTGTGATCATCCATGGATCGTGGTCAGTTTTAATTAATTTTCCCTATTCCACTTTGAGGCAGATCTTATTATCCTTATTTAGCAGATGAAGACACAAAAAGGAAAAAGAACCTGTCAAAGTCTGGGACAGTTCCAAAGAACACACTTCACAACCCTGAACTTTTAGCTATGCAAATCCCTAAGGGATCAATGGCAACACTCCCCTCCCCACTTCAGCATGGGTCACACCTGAATGCAGATAAAGAATCTTGGTGATTTTTGTGGTGACAAAGAACTAGCAACAAAGCAGATGCCCAATGATTGAAGAATGGCTACAGAAATTGTGGTCCATAACTGTAATGGCATATCACTGTGTTGTAAGAAATGATGGATCCGGTGAATATAGAAAAACATGGTAAGATTACACAAACTACTAAAGTAAGTAGAGTTTACTTACCCCTCAATGACATAAAATATAAATGGAAAAAACAAGAACCCCAAGATGTTAAAAAACAAATGCTACAAAATGACAAAGGCCAAGTTAGGCCTAAAAGAAGAGATGTGGAAAAAATATTTGGGGGGATCCAAAAGTGAAAAATTGCTATATAGTCAGATTTTTTCCAATTCTTCAATTTTCTCAATATCAAGTTTTGCTGTGTCCCCCCCCCCATTTTTTATCTTCTTTTTTATAAAAATGGTACAGTAGCAGGAACTACATTAAGTTCCTCTTACCCTCCACTTTGACCTAATAACTCCTCTAAAAAGTCTTGAAAACTATCAGGGAATTTTTAAAAAAGTCATGGAGAGTCATTTTTCCAGCCCAGACTGACAAAGAGAGACGAACACACAAGTCTAGAGCCGTTAAGGATGGGGTCTGACCAATAATATGGCACAAAGAGTACAGGAAGCAAGAAGAGGCACCAGACCCAGCATATAGTTGTTCAGTTGTCTCCAACTCTACGTGACCCCATGGACGTGTACAAATAGACTGAAATAGCTTGCTGGTTTCTTCTCCAATGTGTTCCCATTTTACAGTTGAGGGATTGAAGCAAATAGGGTTGAAGTGACTTGCCCAGGGTCACACATCTAATTAACATCTGGGGCCAGAATTGAACTCAAACTTTTCTGACTCCAGGCTTGGTGCTTTATCCACTATGCCACCTAGTTGCCCCTAAATACAGCATGAAAGGGCCTAAAATTATGTAAGGTGCCAGAACAGATGCTAAGCTGCAACTGTCACTCACTAGTCAGTTCTCAGTCATAGATCCAGGAGTGGACTGAAGAAGAGGCTTGTGTTTAAAGGTAGTATTTTATAGTAAAGAGCAGCTGTAGGACCTAGGCTATGTACTGGGCAAGAACCAAGTTCAGATCTGGACCTGCTCAGAAGTGGAATATGGTCTCAGTATCAGTTTTCAGCCTAGTCTGAAGCCTGAAAAGAGAAATAACTAGACCAGAAATCTCAGACCAAAGGGATACCTAAAGTCTTGCCTACTCTGAATCAGCAGAATTTTCCAGCTGGCTGCAACCGGCTAAGTCCAGCAGCTGTCTACAAGAACTACAAAGAGGAAAAGTCCCCAGGCTTGGTACTCAGACCCAAACCCAGGTCAGGAACTCAGATCAGGATGGGGAAACAATCAGACTGCCCAGGATCAAACTACTTTGGGAGCAAATTTCCAACCTAAACTGTCCCTGAAATCCTGGAATAGGAATAGGAATTGTACAACCACACTTGCTACCCAGAAAGCAGAGCAAGATCAGCCCAGACATTCCCTTCAGATGTAAGCAGAGCCTGGCCCCAACATAAAGTCCAATCAGGAAGCAAGCAAGAATAAACAAACAAAAAAAGAACCCTACTCTAAAAATCTATTGTGGTGACAGAGAGGCTCAAAACACAAAGTCCAGACAAGAAGTTCCTCTTTCTACATTTAAAAATTCATACCCTGGGGGCAGCTGGGTAGCCCAGTGAATTGAGAGCCAGGCCTAGAGAAGGGAGGTTCTGGGTTCAAAACTAGCCTCAGACACTTCCCAGGTGTGTGACCCTGGGCAAGTCACTTGACCCCCATTGCCTACCCTTACCACTCTTCTGCCTTGGAATTAATACACAGTATTGACTCCAAGACAGAAGGTAAGGGCCTAAAACAAACAAACAAACAAATAAATAAACAAACAAATAAGTAAATGAATGAATAAATAAACAAATAAATAAATAGATAGGTAGATAGATAGATAGATAGATAGATAAATAAGGTGGAGTTTGTGCCTAAACAAATCCAATGAAGTTCAATATAATATAAAGGTATGATGATGACCCTTGCTACAGGAGGAAGATTATAAAGCAGAAGACTGTAGAATTATCACTCCCATCTGCTTATCTGAATAAAATAGTGTAGGGAATTACTTTAAAGATATTAAATCCTCTGATGCATAAACATCAGTAATAGTATATTCTTTCAAGAAGAAATAGAGGGGGCAGCTGGGTGGCTCAGTGGATTGAGAGCCAGGCCCAGAGATGGGAGGTCCTGGGTTCAAATCTGGCCTCAGACACTTCCTAGCTGTGTGACCCTGGGCAAGTCACTTAACCCCCATTGCCTAACTCTTACCATTCTTCTGCCTTAGAACCAATACATAGTGTATGTAGTATTGGTTCTAACGCAGAAGGTAAGGGTTAAAAAAAAAAAAAAAGAAGAAGAAAGACACATAACACGTTACCCTTTCATTTCAGCCATTCCTAGTTCTTTTCTGGAGGAATTTTATTAACATGGAAATTGAGAAGTGAATTCTGAATATTTTAGGATAAGGAGAGAGGGTGGTTTAAAAAATAAACATCACCAACAAACACCAAGCCAAACTCATAGCAATATGGTTGGAGTATTAAATGCTGACTTTTGAAATAACTATAAGCTTTTTAAATTATTACATTCAATATGACAGAAATCTGGTGATAGCCTTCTAGTGACAAATTTTCAACCTCAAGTAATACTGAAATATTTGGTCAAACTTGTGTATATTGTTAATCCATCAATGTTCCATTGATATGTCTTAAAATTTTTTTAAATTAATACGCATTTATTTTCTCTTTCTTCTATACTCTCCATGGGGGGAGGGAAAACCCTGGTAACAAATAGACCCAATCAAACAAGACAAATTCTGGCATTGGCCATATAAAGAATGTATGTCTCACTCTGCCTCACGTACCTCCTTCTGTCAAGAAATAGGGAGCATGTTTAGTTATCAGTCCTCAATCCAAAATTATTTCTTGGAAAGTATATTAAATACTATTTTCCTCAAATCAGCTATGTAACCAAAGCTTTGAAAATATCACTTAAAACATAAAGCAAACTTCTGAGTTAATTGTTCAGGAAGCTGCAGGAAAGATTTTTAATCTCAAACAAGAACCTCTACTCTAGAGATTTTTTATAAGTTGAATTCATTTTAACTATTTTTACTTTCTTGATCTTTATTTTTTAATTGTTTTTTTAATTTTCTGGCACTTATTTCCTCTCCTTCTCGCTATAGCTCTCTAGCCATTATAAAAAAGAAAAAGAGAAAAAAACCCAGTCCTTCCTGAAATATGTAAATCATACAAAGCAAATTCCCACATTGGACATGTCCAAAAAGACGTGTCTTATTCAGCATACTGAATCCATTATCTATTGGGAGGTTGGTAACATTCTTCATTGCTGATCCTCTAGATCAAATTGTGGTATATAGTTGTGATGGACTATTATTGCACCACAAGAAATGATGAGCAGCCTGATTTTTTTAAAACTTGGAAAGAACTACATGAAATAATGAACAATGAAATGAGTAGAACCAGGAGATCATTATACATAGCCATATAATTAATGCTGGAAGAATAAACTGGGAATATTACCACCAGAAAGTAAACTGAAAGGTGAAACATGAAAAAATTTATATGTATACATTTTGGTCTTCCTGATGACATCTTTTGTGATGTGGAAAGGATTATCGAGGGGGCTGGGACACTGATTTATTATGTAGATATGAAGAAAAGAAAGCTAAACATATGGAAGATTTGTGATTTCATGTGTGTACTTTTTCTTTGTATATGGAAATGCTTGTTTTATTTGGTTTTGTAACATTTGGGGGGGAAAAAAGAAAGATTTAAGAATTCTGATAAAGGCAATGACCAGGCATAATTACAAAAGACTTGTGATGAAGCATGCTACTTACTTCCTGTAGGAAGTGAGGACCTAAGAAGCAGAATAAGGCATGCACTCTTAATTTTTAAAACCCTTACCTTCCGTCTTGGAATCAATACTGTGTACTGGTTCCAAGGTAGAAGTGAAGTAAGGACTTGGCAATGGGGGATAAGTGACTTACCCAGGGGGTCACACAACTAGGAAATGTCTGAGGCCACATTTGAACCCAGGATCTCCCATCTCTGGGACTACTTCTCAAACAACTAAGTTACCTAGCTACCCCCAGAATAGGACATACATTTTTATACACGAATATAGTCAATTTGGGAAACCATTTTGCTTGACTATGTTTATCATTACAATTTCATTTTTCTTTTTTGTCCAAAGGAGTGGGGAAAGAAAAACAAGTACTTATTAACTGAAATAAATTAATTTTAAAAAGAATAAAGCAGTTATAGCCCTTGTTCTAATATTAAGAGTTTTAATGTGTTGTAACATGCAAAGGGCCTTCAAGATCTTATATCCCAACCCAATATTTAACTGTGGGACTACGGATACGTCAGTTATCCTCTCTTGAGTTCCATTTTCTTCAACTGCCTCAACTTCTTGTTGTGAGGAAACTATTTTATAATCTATTAAACCCTCCAAAACTGTAAACTATCATTATTAGATCTCTCAAAAATAACACAGTTCTTCTCATTTATTTGGGAAGAAACTAGGGCTGAGAAAGTCAATGATTTGCCCAGGGTCACAAAACTCTTCATGTTTATGAAGTAGGATTTGACCCGAGTGCAGTTATCTTTAGTCAAGGCCTACCAGAAAACCACCTGGCTACTTCTGGGTGGAGCACTTCCTCCCCAAACTACAGTATAAACTTTTCTAGAGGGAGAAGTGTCCTTCATCAACTTCATATTATTCTCAGTCCTTAGCAAAGCAAGCACTGAATAGCCATTTGTTGAAATAAAGCTCTGTTAAAAGGAAAGAAAATGCATAAACAATTCACTTCAAATCCTTACCACATTCTCCAAAGGTGCTGCACCAAATACTTTAAAAACGGGGTTGGGTTTTGAGGGAGAAATACACAGGACAATAGCTTGCTGTCCCACTCGAGTTGTATATTCATCTAATGTAGCTCGAAGTTTCCTGAATTGGACAAGAAGAAGAGAGGGCAAAGGAGACAATAGTTAAATGTCAGAAAGAAAGAATTAATAAACTCACACACTCAACTAACATTCATTTTGCTTTGAGATAGCTCACTCTGATTAGGCATGATTTCTTCTAAAATTAATCATGTTATTGAAAAAGTATGAGGTCTGGCGCTCCATTAGTATATATACATATATAGACAGTTTCACTTTATGCAGATTTGATTTTATGTAAAGAATTCTGAATGCCAAAAAATACCAATTATGTTAATTTGAGTGTATGGCACTGTGCACTCTTCCCCTGGTCCCCAATCTTGCTCTCTCTTTCTCTGTTCTGCCCTTTGGTTAGGTGCTTCATGGCATTCCACCAAAAAAACAACAACAAAAAACCCAACCCTAAAAAAATATCTCTACGTGAAAGCAGAAAGGACCTGCAGAGAGATCGACCGCATCTGGACCAGAAGCTTGACCTAAGATCTCAGGTGGTAAGAGAGGAGAGTCCTTTGCCCCAACTCTGCCTACCCGCCCACCAAGCAATTATAGTCCCCACATCTGTCTTCCATCTGTCAGCACTTGGGTACCTCATATTTATCCTTGTCCCTACATGTCCCCCATCCTCTCCTGCCTATGTCTGGTCCTCATGTGTCTGCCCCAAGTATTCTTCCTCTTGATTCTAGACAGGCCCCCATATAGCTGGCCCGGCCCCCAACATGTTTTTCCTCCTACTCTAGCTTCTGTCTCTAGTTCCCAAGTGTCCTTGAATCATGTGCTAGCCCCAAGCCATCCTTCCCCAAGTCTAAAGTCAAATTCATATTATGGGAAAATGGCTTTACACAAAGGCCTACACTACAGAATGGTCCATTTGTGTGAAGTGATAACTGTCTATATGTAAATGAGTGGTAGCTTTCTTTTCTGACCAGTGCCAAAATGTGTTTTCCTTATTATTATTATTATCATTATTATTTTTTTATTTTTATTATTATTAACATTACTGACATTTTCTTTGATACTACCTTCCTATTTGTGTACTTCTACACATTATTTCCACACTCAGTAAGAAATGAACTCAATTTCTAACTTCCTGACACAATACACTCATTACTGATGTCTCTTTCATTCCTTAAGTCTTTGAGAAAGTTTGAGAAATAAAAAAAAAACAGGAGAAGGAATCAAGCAAGACAGAGGAGGGGTAGGAGAGGGAGAAGACACCATGAAATAGATTTGGAAGGGGTTTCAGAACTTGTGGAGGAAATGGCAAAGATTAGGTTGGGGAGGGAAGATTTGAGAGGAATTAAAGAATTAAATTTGGGATGAATTAAATTAAAGTTTAAGGATGAAAGGTGAAAGATCCGAGGAGAAGGAAGAGAAGGAAAAAGGAAGTGAAAAAGAAGGAACAAGAAAGAAAAGAAAGAACAGGAGAAAGATTTGAGCAAAACTAAAGGACTTGAGTGGAGAAAGTCAAAAAATGGGAGAAAAGAAGTTGTTAAAAAAAGTTTTATGATCAGTAAGTTAACTAAAGTTAAATGATTAGTAAAAAAAAGGGAAGTGAAAATAGCTAGCATTGTTGAGTTAAGCTAATCTAATACAGTCCAGACAAAACGAAAAGAGGAACAGAAGAGTAGAAGATTCTCCAAATGGAGTGTCAGAGCAGCTCTCCAGTGGAGCTATCAAGAACAGCAAAGGATTAAGGTTCTCACTTTCAGCAGGTAAAAAGACCAAGGAAAATTGTGCTGTGGCCCACACAGAGGATGTAATGCTTATATTTCTGCCAGGACCAAGTGATTGATCTAGTTCAAGGTGCAGACTAATGTTCTTAACTTTTTTTGTGTCAGGAACCTGCTTGGAAGACTGGTGAAGTGTGCTTCTTCTAAGAATAATATTTTTTAAGGGTATAAAATACATAGTATTATAAGGGAAACTATATTGCAATAGTTATTCTCACACACCCTCCCCATTTTTAAACACTGTTCATGGATCCTAAATAAAGAATCCCTTTAAGAGTAAAATAGCTTGAGAAATGCCTCTCCATTCTTCAGGTTATCAGGGAAAATGATGTGCTCCCTTAAAAATGGGGCAAAACAGTGGAATTGTTTGTCAGCTCCAGGAGGGGGGAGTGAAGAGGAAAAGGAGAGAAAATGAATTCATATAACCATGGAAAAATATTTTTTAAAAATAAAATAAAAAAATTTTAAATGGGGTAAAAAAGATCATAGGAGCACAGGGGAGAGGTGGAAGAGACCTTAGAGGCCATCAAGTCCAGTCTCCTAAATTTAAAGATGAGGATCTGTGGCCCAGGGAGTTTAAAGGTCTCATTCAGTTCCACAAAGCTAATTTAGTATTAGAGGTGGGATCTGAACCCAAGTCTTCGATTCAAGTCCAGCATTCTACCCAGTAGAACATGCTGCCTCTAATGAGGGCTTCCATGTGAAAATGAAAAATGTGGATCTAAAGAGAGAAAATAATTCTGACTTGTCTGAAGATGGGAGAGTGGAAGAATATAACATAGAAGAAATGAGAGAAGGACCAAAGAACACTTGGATCTAAGAAACAGATGGAACTCTATGAAGAGGAAAACAGGTGGCAGTCCTTCCAGGAATGATAAAGCAGATCTCTGTATTCTTTCATGAGATTTTATAGCCAGGGTCTGCAGAGGAAGAGATAAGATATGGCTTTGCCAAGAAGTCCTAGAGCAGTCATTTATCAGCCTGATAACACAGAAGAGAAGACTACAAAGAAAGAGGATGGGATGGACAGACCCTTCTACTGATTCTTGTGAGGCAAAAATAATACTGCTAGAAGAAATATAGAAAACATGTTCTCTCCATGGGACTGCCATTAGTTCAATTTTACGGTTCTGCAATCTTGGCCTTTTTCTCAAAACTTCATCCTCATTTGGCACCCCCCACATCCAATCAGTTGCCAAATATGGCTGTTTTACCTCCACAACATCTCTCCATCTGACCCCTTCTCTCCTCTCACTCAGCTACCACCTTAGTTCAAGCCTTCAACCATTCATCTGGACTATTGCAATGACCTCCTAGTCTCTTTACTTTAAGTCTCTTTCTGTTTTAATCCACCCTCCGTACAGGTGCCAAAGTGATTTTCCTGAAGCAGAGATCTAACCATGTCACTCTTTACCCAATAAACTACAATGAACCCCTATTTCCTCTAAGATTAAACATAAACTTCTTTGTTGGTTTTTAAAGCCTTCCACAACCTGGGCCAATGTCTCCTTCCGGTTTCATCATACATTTCTCCCTCTCCAAAACTCTCTATGGTCCTGCCAAATTGTACCTCTCTGCTCCTTCCAAAGGGCACTCCATCTCCCATCTCCACACCTTTATACTGGTTATTCCTCATTATAATGTATTCCCCTCCTCACCTAGGCCTCAAATGCTTTTCAGAATGCAGCGCAAACATCACCTTTTACAAAGTCATTCCTTATCCTTAATTGTTTATGTACTAAATAAATTTAACTGCCTCATATTTATTTTGCATTTACTCTGCATATATTTGTTCTATGTACATTATATATATACAAGTTGCTTCCCAATGGAATGTAACTTCCTTGAAAGCAAGGACTAGTTCCTTTTTGTCTTTGTGTGCCTAGCACAAGTTTCTGACACATGATAAATATGTTTAATAAATACCTATTATTTGATTAACTGGTCAATTTGCTGGAGATGAGGTGAAATTTAATTTTTTTGCATTTTTTATTATTCATGCTTTGGAGCAAAATTTCATAAGATAGTTACTAATTTGCAATTCCTCTTTTAAGAAAGATTTATTCATATCCTTTGACCATTTATCTACTGGGGAAAGATTCTTGGTTTTATATATTTATTTATATATATATATATATATATATATATGTTAGTTTCCTATCTGTCTTGGATCTTAAGATCCTATCAGTGATATTTGATGAAAGATTATTTTTCCAATTGACAGTATCTGATCTGGTTGATAAAAAAAATTAACTAATTAATTAAAATTCTACCATTTTAATTTCTGGTATATGTTGGTCTAAACCTAATTTCTATCAAAGTGCTCTCTGATTTTCTCATTAGTTCTTATCAAATAAGGATGCTTCTCCTGAGGGATACATATTATTAGATTTTCAGAATATTGAGTTATTATTAAGTCCAATTGCTTCTGATTCTTCCTTATCTGGTCTGTTCTTCTGATTTACTTCCACCCTCCTCCCCCCCATACCAACTAGGTTTGAGTATTTTTGCTTTATAGTATAATCTGAATCTGCACTCTGAAAATGTTGTACTCCATTCTTACTTTTCCCCATTATTTCCTTTTGTTCTTTCATTTTATCTATCAGCATAAAGTATTGCCTTAATAGTTTGATTAGAATAGTATTAAATCTGTATATTAATTTAAGTCATATCATTATGTTTGCAATATTTATGCGACTTGCTTTAGTTAACTTGTATAGATCTTCCTTCATTTGTCAGGAATTGTCCTATGGAAATGTAATATTTAAATTAATATCCAATAACTCCAAGTATTATATTTTATAAAGTTTATTAATAATTACTGGAAGTAGAAGAAATAAAAAGAACAAAAGTAAAACTTGAGTAAAATTCTTCTGCCTCTCACCTCACCTTCACCCCACTTCCACAGCCACATTTTCCCTACATTAGTACGTTACATAGATACGTAACTGGGATGCTGGGAAAGCGAGTCCCTGGGGAGAGAATTCTAATTATATAGTATGAATTTCCAGAAGCTTCCTTTCTAGGCAGAAAGGTCTTGGATTAGGTTTCACAGGTAAATATTTATTCAGGAATGTCATCAATGGATGTTACTTAAATCTCTAAAATAAACACAATATTATTAAGTGCTTTGAACTCTATGCCCTAGAAAGCCCTTACTATAACATTTAATTCAAATCCTGTAGAGATTATTTGTATTTTTCATTTTGAGCAAATGTCATTTAACTGAGAATCTAGGGCTTGGCACTGTTCGCACGACATGCAGCTTAATGGCTTCCTCCGCTAGTCTTGTTCTATAAGTGGATTTGTGATTAGCTCTGTCCTCAATCCTGCCCAGCTAGCACACAACTCAAATTTGCCCCTACAAATTGTTGACTTGTGATTGTCAGTATCTCCAACTAACCAAATTCTGGTCTCTGCCTCCTTGCTCTATCTTCCAGTTAACTACTAATGGAATTCTATCCAGTCTAGAACATAACTAATTGAAGGAAAATTTGGGCAATCCAATTTTTGATCATGCAGTAGTAGTTCTTGCATGTTTTTATTCCTTAACTTCCTTATATTCATCACAAATTATCTGTGAAAAGGAATTTCAAATCACAGAGTACATAGTGCAAGTATACCATACTAATACTTCTCTTCTACACAGTCAATTGACACCCTAGTAGAATCATCAGGCCAAAGGATATTTATAAATTCAGTATTCAGTTGGATCTTCCTCTTACACCACCGATGACTTCAAAGAATAAGGGTGGGAGTAGTGTCTATCTCTTAGATATCTTTATTAATTATGTATTGCCATTTTTAAACTAGTCATAATCATAGACTCACAATCTCCAAGTTATCTGGTTCAGGCCTCTGTCTCAGAATAAGAATTCACCTAAATTAATATTGTCTATGCCTATAACAAGTTTTTAAACTAAGGACAAATATAACTATATTCTACTGTATCATAAGCCTATTTCCTTTCATTCAGCTTTTACCTATGATGAATGACCTGACTCTTGATACTTAACAAAAATTTAATATAAAATATCCTTCCAGATAATTTAATCCCTTCATAGCCTTCTCCAAAGCAAATAACTCCAATCTCTTTGGTATTTCTTTTTCAAGTCTGTATTTTAAATCCTGAAATCACCTTACTTTCTTCTAGAGGCTCTTTAGGTATTTTAACATCCTGTTAGAGGACCCTCAAATTCTTAAGTAGTACATTTGCATTACAAAATTAGTATTTCCACAAAATATAACAATCTCAGGGCAGGAAGGAGCCAAAGAAAGTTAGGCTTCCCCTCTCTTCCTCCAAGTCTTTTTTCCAGACTAAACATTTCTAGATCCTTCAATCAATCCTCTAACACAGTGATTCCCAAAGTGGGGACCACCGCCCCCTGGTGGGTGCTGCAGCGATCCAGGGAGGTGGTGATGGCCACAGGTGCATTTATCTTTCCTATTAATTGCTATTAAATTTTAAAAACAAATTAATTTACAGGGCGCTAAATCATATTTTTTCTGAAAAGGGGGCGGTAGGCCAAAAAAGTTTGGGAACCACTGCTTTAACATATGATCTTGACCTTCGGCTTCCCAGTCACTCTCTTCTAGAAGCTTTTCAGCTCATTAACCAATGTCACTCCTATAACATGGCCTCTGATATTAAGAGAGTAGTCTAGCTATAGTCTGACCCAAGCAGAGACTGGCAAAGATGACCTCTTCCCTTGGGCTGGACACCACTTCTCTTCTGCTTTTATGGCCATCATGACACCCTGAGTTTTTTCTCCTTGAAAATCTCTGGCTCTTTTTCAGAATACTTTTTAGCCAGGCTTCCTCTGTCTTGTACTTCCAAATGATTTTTTGACAAATATAAGACTTTACATTTTATCTTATTTGAGTGGGCCCAATGTTAAGATGTGGGCCTTTCTAAATCTTCTTTTATCTTGTGTACTAATCATTCCTACAAATTTTTTATCTGTTGCAAATGACAAGCATGCTATGTATACTGTAATCTAAGAAATGGATCAAATGGATACGAGCAAAGGACCAAACAGAGATCACTGATGCATACAATTATCTTCAAGTTGACACTGAACCATTAAGACTCCTCTTTGGGTTTGGTTATTCAATCATTTCTGAAGCTAGCTAATAACATTCTTTAGTCTATATCAGTGGTTCCCAAATTTTTGGCCTACTGCCCCCTTTCCAGAAAAAATATTACTTAGCCCCCTGGAAATTTATTTTTTTAAAATTTTAATAGCAATTAATAGGAAAGGTAAATGCACCTGTGGCCATCACCGCCCCCCTTGATCGCTGCAGCACTCACCAGGGGGCGGTAGCACCCACTTTGGGAATCACTGCTCTGTATCTTTCTACCTTGAATTCAAGGATAGAATGTGAAAGTGTCAAATGCTCTGCTCAAGACTGGGTAAAATAACTACATAGAGCATAGTGAGGTAGACTGAAGGTTGGATTTGTAGTCAGAAAAAACCCAAATTCAACTCTTGCCTCTGAAATTTTCTATGTACTCTCAGAAAAGTCACTTAACCTCTCCTGGCCTCAATTTCTTCATCTGTAAGATGGGGATAACAATGTCCCTTGATTGTCATTAACACTTTTCACAGAGGGCAGCAAGGTGATTCAATTGATAGAGCTGGGAATGCAGACAAGAAATCTTGGGTTCAAATCTTGCCTCTGACACTTCCCAGCTAGTGTAATCCTACACAAGTCACTTAACCCCATTTATCTAGCCCAGTGTTTCCCAAACATTTTTGGCCTACTGCCCCCTTTCCAGAAAAAATATTACTTAGCCCCCTGGAAATTAATTTTTTTTTAATTTTAATAGCAATTAATAGGAAAGATAAATGCACCTGTGGCCATCACCACCTCCCTAGATCACTGCAGCACCCACCAGGGGGCGGTAGCACCCACTTTGGGAATCACTAGTCTAGCCTTTAACACTCTTCTGCCTTAGAACCAAACGAAGGTTAAGGGTTTAAAAAAAAAAAAAAAAGGTTTCCAATCTATTTAGCTTTTCCAGTCTTTTCATACTTTATTCTCATCCAAGTACCCTGTGTTCCAGCAACAATAATTTACTTGTAGTTCTTCAAACACCACACTCCATTTCCCATCTCTGTTATCTTTGCATTTGTTGTCTCCCATTTTGGAATGTCTTTCCTCTTCCACCTCCATCTCTTTACTTTCCCTGATGTCCTTCAAGACTCAGTTCAAATCCCACTTCCTCTAGGAGACCTTTGTCTATCCTCCCTGCTACTAATGTTTTTCCTTTTCACAGCTCCATCCATCCATTACCCTGTAACATAGTATGTGGTATCTACTCAGATGTTTACATGTTGTCTTCCCCAATAAAATGTAAGCCCCATTAGGGCAAGAACTGTATGTTGGTTTTTCTTCATCTCCCCAACACTTAAGCCAGTGCCTGGTCACAGTGAGGGTTTAACAAATGCTTGTCCACTTCACCTTAAAGGCTAATTATAAGCGCAAATGAAGTAAGGGTTTGCAGACCTTACAGAGCTATCTAAACATCAACTATTGTCATAGTATTATTTCTTGAACTTATCAGCCTAAAATTCCTGATTTACTAAGAAAAAAAGAAAATTGGGCTATTTTTGTCATGACGCTTTCTTGTTAAAACAATGCTTGTAAAAACAAAGAATTGTGATCCTTGTGTCCTACTGTGGATGTTCAATAACCATCCTTTCAAATAACACATTCTAGAATTTTGCCCAAGTCAAAGCCAAGGTCATTATACTAGCTTGTTTAATAACAACGGTATATTTTTGCTCTTTTCATTCTGTTTCCCAGAGTTCTCCATCCCTTACATTAGGCCAATCATTTCTTATATCTGCACAGTTGAATTTTTTTTTCTAAATCAATGAATCTAAAAGCTTTCCTACTGAATGAAGTGGATCATACTTCTGGCTCACCAGGTATATATTGTTTCAAGCTTAAGGAGAACTTTCATTTCTGTTCTTTAAGGTGTCCAAACAATCAACCAACAAACAAGCATTTATAGTATGTGCCAGGCACTGGGCCAGGCACTTAGAAAACAAATACAAAGAAGGAAACAAACCCTGCTTTTAAGAATCTTACATTCTTTGCTAAACTTGATAAACTCTCTAAAACCATTGTCAGCCTTCTACAGCATTAATAAGAAGACCACTAACGCAGGCGCGTCTCACCTTAGCAATCGGGTCTGCTGTCTCTTCCGGATAGAGGGATTAGATTCGAAGACGTGGGGTCGTTTTCGTTT
Organism: Gracilinanus agilis; assembly: GCF_016433145.1. Classification (NCBI taxonomy): domain Eukaryota; kingdom Metazoa; phylum Chordata; class Mammalia; order Didelphimorphia; family Didelphidae; genus Gracilinanus; species Gracilinanus agilis. Next base: position 122,419,209 of record NC_058134.1, read on the forward strand.
CTTTCCTGTTGCTACAGCAGCAGCAGCGGCCATCCCCACAGGACCTGGAATCAAAATACATAGGTTCAAACTAAGAATGGAATTAAGACAGAAACTTAGCCCAGTTCAAAATGGAAATTGTTGTCTGTTTCAATATATACATAGTATCAGTGAACCTCACTTTATCCAAGAGATAAAAAGATTCAGTATGTCTGAATAGCAAGCCCTGGGCTGGAGGCAGTAAGACCTAAATTCCAGTCACAACTCTGTGTGATTTCCAACAATTCATTTAACTTATCCAGGCTTGACCTTCTTTATCCATAAAATTAGGAGGTTAAACTTTGATACAGGTCCCTTTTTTCAAAAAAAGCCTTTACCTTCCATCTTAGAATCAATACTATGATTGCTTCTAAGGCAGAAGAGCAGTAAGGGCTAGGCAATGGGAGTGAAGTGACTTGCCCAGGGTCACACAGCTAGGAAGTGTCTGAGGTCAGATTTGAACCCAGGATCTTCTGTCTCTAGGGCTGGCTCTCAATCCCTTGAGCCACCCTGCTGCCCCCTACAGGTCCTTTTCAGTACTGACATTCTGTGATTCTATGAGATCCTATTCAAGCCTTTAAGTATTAATAATTCTCTATTCTAAATCAGCCATATTTTAAACTCTAAAAGTCTCTATGGTTTTAATAATCTTATCTCCTAAGGAAATGGATGTATCCAAACTTCATGGCAACTTCGGATCACATAAACATTATAGGAAAATTAATAAACTATAGTAATGAACCCCAAAGTTGTTTGCATATTCATATAGCCCTTAATAGCTAGCTCTGTGGATTGAGAGCCAAGTTGAGAGATGGGAGGTCCTGGGTTCCAATCTAGCCTTACTTTCTAAATGTGTGATCCTAGGTAAGTCACTTAATTCCCACTGCCTACCCCTTACCACTCTTCTGCCTTAGAACCAAAATACAGCATTGATTCTGAGATAAAAGGTAAGGGTTTAGAAAAGAAAAAAACTTAAATCTACCTAATTTATCTCTAGTCTATCTAAGTCAATAAAATCTTTCAATATATTTACTAATCACATGTAATAGCATACTATTAAAAGCAGGCATCTTGGGGCTGCTAGGTTACCTTTGTGATAAAGACAATTTTTTGCTTTTTTTCAAAGCAAAATTCCAATACTATAAATCTGATCATCTTGACATACTGTAAGTTAAATTTTTACAAATGGAGTGCTTTAAATGCATTAATAAAACTATTTAAAGGAATCTTGCAATGAGTCACTCTACAAAGTAACTTATTTGCTGGATAAATTTGGATTTTGTATTTAGCATTTTCTTCAAACAAGGCAAATCTTGTATTCATTCATGTAGTACACTTTTTCAAGGGGGCTCATGAGATCCTATTTCCATAATAACCATATGCTTTTTATGACAGGACAAACTGAAGCACTGACAGTAAGGGATCCTTCCAACATAATAGATTCAAATTTCACTTCTACCCCTTCTCATACTTTTAAAATACTCCCACCTGGCAAAGAATTGGAAATTAAAGCAATTGGGGAATGGCTGAACAAATTGTGACAAATGAGGGTGTATGGAATACTATTGTGCTGTAAAGAATGATGAACAGGATGATTTCAGAAAGAACTGGAAAGATCTACATGAAGTGATGCAGAGTGAAATAAGCAGAACCAAGAAAACATTGTACACAGTAACAGGATTATTGTGGAATGATCAAATGTGATAGATTTAGCTACTCTCAGCAATATAATGATCAAGGACAATTTGGAGGGACTTTGGACAAGAATGCTATCCACCTCCAAAGAAAGAACTGTTGGAGTCAGAATGTAAATGAAAGCATGCAATTTTTCACTTTAGTTTATTTAGGTTTTTGTTTTGAAATGTTGGTTTTATATAATATGGAAATATATTTTGTATGATAATACACATATAACCCAGATCAAATTTTTTGCCAGCTCTGGGAAGAGGGAAGGAGACAATATGGATCATATAACTTCAGAAAACTTCTATAGAAATTTGTTATTACATGTAATTGGTAAAATAAAATCTTTCTAATATCTTTATCATTAAAAAAATACTAACACCAAGTTAAATGGGTACAGTTAAGACACCAAAAAGAAATTAAGCAACAAAAAAGCTATTAAATAAACTCCTCTAAGAAGGAGCATCTGGGAGGAAATTAGAATAACTTCACCTAATGGGGCAACTTTCTCTGGATCATAAGCCTCTTTTTCTGGGAATGTTGCCAACAAAGGAGAAGATAGTGCAAGACCTAGTTGATGAAAGCTTTACTCCTGGCAGGAAAATACATAATTTCGAAGAGATGAAAACTATCACCCCAACCCTAATGAGAAAAGGTTAATGAAAGCAGGGCTGATTTGTCAGTGAAACTAAAAATTTGATGCCTAAAGTGAAAGCTAAGCTTCAGGAAAATTACAATGTTAAATCCTCACTCTTAGGTTCTAAACTTTAGATTAAGGCCATTTCCTTTCACAAGCATTTTTAACCCTAACCGTATTTATGGATTCTGCAAAACAAAATTTTTAAGATCAAAAGTAAGTCAATTTATATATTTTTACAGATATATATTGAATATGTATTTAACAGTGATAATTTAAACTGACTTCCCTGCACATCAATGTCTAATGTCACCTTTTATAAACTAAGGTAATTCTATTGAATCACTATTGGTAAAGGACTCACTGGAATTATTTCCCTATTATTGAGGCTATCTTTTAAAGGAACTCCCCATTGGAGCAGCTAAGTAGCACGGTAGATTGAGCTCCATGCCTGGTGGTCCTGGGTTCAAATCTGGCTTCAGACACTTCCCAGCTATGTGACCCTGGGTAAGTCATTTAACTCTAATTGTCTAACCCTTAGCACTCTTATCTACCTTAGAACCAATATTTACTATCAATTCTAAGACAGATGGTAATGGTTTAAACATTAAAATATAAAGGGACTTCCATAAACATAATATGTAATATGCATTAGAGATAGGGAGATAAGTCATAAAGTACTAACATTATTTTATTTCCCTATCTAATCACAAATAGCCAGCAGAAAAAAATTCCCATATGCAATAGTATTTTACTCAACTCATTCCTTGCTCCAATTTTAGAAGGTACATTTAGTATCTAACAAAAAGAAGCATGGTAGCAGGTTACCTGAGTGGTTGCCAAAGTAGAGTATTACACTTTCTAAACTGCTGGGAGCATCGCCTCTAGCATCTTTAAAACCTGACAGAACACTGACATTCAACCACGGCTCTCTTTTAAAATAACTTTTGATTGATCTTTTCTGTTTCTTACGTCAGCATCTCCCCACCACCATCCCATATGAAGCTGACTGAGGCACTGAAAAAGTCCAAAAACATGTGCAAAGTGTGATGCCATGGACCTCTAACCTCCACAAAAGGGTAAGGCTGGGGGTGCCTTCTCATTTTCTTCATTTAAGCCCTGCTTTATCTCCAGAATTCTGTTACATTTCCTTTTGGATTTGGGTGTCTTTGTTCTTTCTATTTACATTGTGGCAGCCACTGTGTAAACTGTTTTCTTGCCTCTGCTGACCTCATTTTGCATCAGCTCATGAAGATCTTCCCATGTTTCATGTATCACCACCATACGTCATTTCTTACAGTAAAATAATACTCTGTCACATTTACGTATCATGATTTATTTAGCCATTTTCCAATTAATGGGCATTACTTTTCCCAATTCTTAGCTATCACAAAAAGTGCTGAATATATAAGAGTACATGAGGACTTTCTTCCTATTGATAGGTTTCCTTAGGATATAAGCCCAGTTTCTGAACAAAGGCTATGGACATTTTAGTCACTTTATTTGCAAACTGCTTTCCAAAATGATGGCAAAATTTCACAATTCCACCAATAATGTATTAATGTGCCTATCATTCCACAACCTTCCCAACATCAACAATATTTCTATTTCTCTTATTATTAGTGATTTTTGGAGCATTCTTTCATGCAGTTGGGGCCACTCTTTGGAAAACTATTCATATCCTTTGACTATTTCTTTACTGGAGAATGCCAGTCTTGGCACATGAAGGTCACTGAGGGTTCATGAAGGCACCTCACAAAATGGAAGGTTTCCCAATATCCCCTCAAAATAGTGAAGGAAGACCTGGGGTACTCCTCTAGTAGAAACAACAGCAATCTGGAGTCTACAGCCAGTCACCAGTTCTGTTGCTAACTTTACTCCCTGCCTATGCCTCCATGAAGCAGGAGAGATGGGAAAGAACTAGTGTGAAGGCACCATAGCCTCTGTGGAGTTCACTCTCTCCTTATTTCCTTCCCTTCAAGGCTTGGTTCCTCCACAAAGCCTTTCTGGTTTCCTTCAGCTGCTACTCCCATACTCCTATCTTGTATCTATGTTGCCTACGTATCTATGCACATGTGTAGCACTTATGGCATTGCCTATTACATAGTAAATACTTTTAAAATGCTTATCAAGAGATTCACAGAAAGATGGATTCGTCTCTCTCCCACTGGAATGTAAGTTTCTTCAGGACAGGAGTGAGTGCATTTCTGGCTCTGTATCCCTAGCACCTAAAAGAATGCCTGGCACCTAAGAAGTGCTTAACAAATGTTCGCTGATTGACTAAAGGTCAATAGCTATTTGGCAGTAATCACTGGAATTCAAGAATTTCATTTATTGCATTTAAAAACTATTATCTATTTTAGTCATCTTTTAGGCCAATTTAATGTCATAACAAGAAAAGGTTGGGTACTACTGGAACTATATACATACTATCTTCCATTATTTGTGACTGAATACTGGATTGTCCATGGTCCCTAAGGTTTGCTGAATAAAGAACTCTCTTTTTAGTGAACATGCCCCAGAGGAACTTTTAGGATATGGAACTGAACAAAAACAAGCATGCATTTCTTTCCTGAACTATCATTTTCCTTTAAGGAAATGGATAGGAAAGGACCTAGTATCAAAGAGTCTGAGAATAGCTAAATATGAAGCAATAATGTAACTCCATTTTGGAGGATGAGGAGAAAATCTAATACTGGGGAGGCTATACTGATATGTTTGCATGGACCAAGGAGTAATCCTTTGCTATATATTACAAGAATGTTTGATACCAACATGCATTATTGGTAACTACCCTGAAAAAGGGTAGAAAAAAAAAAGAATGCAGAGAAAGCCTCTAACAATGACAAAACAAAAGGTAAAGAAATGCTATAAGTTGTTTGGTATGATGAACACAAAGATAGCAATGACTTCAAATACACTAACAATTTTTTGGAGAAAACAAAAATTTTCTTGACTATCAATCATGGTGACACAGAATTGTAATAAATTCCTGAAAAGAGGGCAGGGAATCTCTACTCAAGTAAATGATTAAAGAAAGACATCTAACCTAGGTTTTTAAGCATTCATTTTCCTAACAAGATGACATCATGATGTCTTTTCAAACTTTCTGATTCACATACGGCTTCCTGGAAAGTGCAATTTACAGGTAAGGGCCATCAAGGTTGAAGCAAACGCCACTTTGCCAGGGTGGTAGTTCTAGTACATAGAAACAGCTTCTGGTTAGACAGATATTATCTGAAGTTTAATTAGATTCAGCCTTTTTTGGAAGAGGAAAGAACTTGGACTTTGTATGTGAAAAGATGAAAAGAGAACAATATGTAAGCCAGTCATTTTTCAAACAAAAAGATCCATTTCAAATTTATATTTTCAAAGATCCAGGAAAAAAAGAACTTGTAATGTTTTAAATTATCTAAGTTCTTCTTCACCTGCTTATAATAATGTTCTGTTTTGTTTTTAAACTCTTACCTTCCATCTTGGAATCAATACTATGTATTGACTACAATGCAGGAGAGTGTTAAGGGCTAGGCAATGGGGGTTAAGTGACTTGCCCAGGGCCACAAAGGTAGGAAGTATCTGAGGTCATATTTTTTTTCTTTTCTTAATTTTTTTTTTTTTTATGAGGTCATATTTAAACCCACGACCTCCCATCTCTGGGCCTGGCTTTCAATCCACTGAGCCTCCTAGCTGCCCCCTTATCATAATGTTTTCAAAAATATTATGCAACTCACTTTTTACTTCAAGGGAAAATAAATATATTTATTATGTAATAAATAAAACCAAAATTCTATTTCTTGTCTACCAGTAAATTATTCAGGAGTCTGAGTTTAAATCTTTCAGATCATATAACATCATAAAGTTAGAAAGAATCTCTATTAGCCTTTATGGTTTTTTGAAAAAATATTTATGAATTTTCATTTTAATCATGCTACCTAAAGACTAACACAGGAAACTGAGTTAGTGGTAATTAAAAGCAGCTCAGAAAAAAAAAGAGAATTTGCAAAGGGCAACTTGTAGTGTAAAGATCAAAGGAAAGAATGTTAAGAAAGCTAAATTCTAGTCTTAGGTCTGTTACTAACAAGTCATGTGGTCCAGTATAGGCAAGTTATTCTTTGTGGGTCTCAGTCTCTTCATATATAAAATGAAGATGAACTATATAATCCCTAGTCTCTTATAGAATTTACAATTCTATTAAAATGTAGGAAACTTGGTTGAACAAAATCTCTTTTCTTAAAAAGTGTCAACTGCAGAAGACTCTCATCTAGAATGTGGACTTACAATGTTGGTATGCCCTCTTCTGGAAAGTGGAAGAATCTCCCTATTTTTGTTTTAAATTCTAAACAAACTTTAACCACCTTTCAGTTTAATCATCTATAGAGTCATAATAGAGTTCTGATATCAGGTCACAAAATTGATTTTTTAAAACTTCCTAAATCCATTTTTGTCCACCCTGATAGATTATTACTCTGTGCTTCTTTCATCTCCCACCTTGGGTTTTTTCTTTCTAGTACTAAGCTTTACTGAACCTCATTTTCTTAGGAAGACAAGGCATATGGATCAATCAATACATAAGTATTTATCAAGTCAATTGTTATTTGGTATCAGGCATCATAATAAATATTAGAAATACAAAGACAAAAAAGGCCCTGCCCTCAATTCCCCCATCCTACTAGGGAAATGGGATGTAAACCTAAAAGAAAACAGAAAATCTACATAAAGTAAAGGGTAACTGTTTAAGAGTAAAGAGTAACTAGTCCCTGGGGGTGGGGGGGAGGGGGGGGTTGAGGCCTCCTGGGGAAGATGGCCTGTCAGCTACATTTTGAAGGATATTAAAGAGTCCAAGAATCTGGGGTGAAAAGGGAATGTACTCAAGATAGAGGAAAGAGCCTGCCCAAAGGTATGGAGACCAGAGACAAAGTACTAGGAAGAGCAAACAAGCTAGTCTGGCTGGACCTTAGAAAGTTTATAAAGGAAAATTATATTATAAGCCTAGAATGGTAGACTGGAGCCATGCTTTACATGTGAAATAGAGGATTTGGCTTTTTCCCTAGAAGCAATAGGGAGCCACTGGAATTTTTTAAGCAAGGAAATAACAGACTGGTACTTTAGGAATATCAATTTGGCACTCGTGTGAAGGAGAGATTAGAAAAAGACACGCCTGAGGTGGGGAAACCAATTAGGAGATTATTACAAAAGCCCAGAGAAGAGGTGATGACAACTACAACATGGCTGGCTGAAGTAGTTGGATCTAGAGGGTGAGACTGCAAAGACTGCAAACACAGGAAAGATTAGTAGCACCCAGAAAAAGAAGTGTTAGAAAAGAGAGGTCAGTTTATGGGAAAAGATCATGAGTTCTGTGCTGGACATATTGAATTTGATATGTTTAAAGGACATCCAATGAGAAAGGCTATTGTTAGTGCAGGACTGGAGCTCAAGAGAATGATTAGGGCTGGATCTGTGAATCTGCATAGAGATAATAATTGAATCCGTGGGGACTGAAGACATTATTGAGAGAGGTTTAGAGAAAAGAAAAGAGACCAAGACAGAGCTTGGGGGCAAATCCAATCAGAGCAGGCGGTGGATGATAAGCCAGCAAAGAAGCCAGAGTGATCAGAAGAAAAGATAAGGTAGAAGGGAGAAGGTGCAACCATAAAAGCACACACAAAGCCTGTGAAACTAGGAGTTGTAGCTTCCAATATGGACTATACATGCCATCCCATCAAAACTTTATCTCCCTGAGAAAAAGTATGGTCATAGTTTCACTGAATATTGCTTCAAAGACTTAGAGCTAAAAAGGACTCTAAGGAGTGCCAGTCCAATTCTCTTATTTTACAGATGAGGAAATGGAGAGGGTGTAAAGGTCACAGGGCTAGTGTCTGATGGGTGATTTGAACCCAGGTCTTCCTAAATCTCTGTCTACTCCAAAATCCAGCTTCAAGAAAGGTTCATGCTGGGAACAGCAACATGCCAAAAGGAAATATACTCTTGGCTCTTGAAAGAGCCCATCGTTTTAGAACAAGGATGGTAGAGATCTACTTTCACTACTCATTTTACAGATGAGGAGAAATGAAAGTTTTGCTATAAACTATCAAAGGTCAAAGAGCTACTTAGTAGCAGAGAGGGAACCAAACTCTGGATTTTCAGACTCTGGGGTCAGTCAGCATCTTCTAGAGAATCCTGTGAGCGATTCAAACTACGAAACAAACAAAAAGCCAAGGGCTCCCAGGATGTTTTACCTGCCGCGGCCAGGTGGGCTGTCACCTCATCGGCTGCAGTGGAGTTGAGGATGTCTGAGTCATCATAGGAGGTATCCTCGGGAGAAGAAGGGGAGTCTTCATCGGCACTCAGCATGCTGTGTTCTGTGTATGTGGCCACATGGACCTGCTGTACTTGCTGGGCCACTGCATGAGCCTCGATGGTCGCCATATGTTCTGTCTGGGTCACCCCGTGCTCCTCCATGAATAAATACTTTTAAAAGAAAAGCAAAAGAAAGAAAGGGACATGATTCACTTGGAAGTATGTCAGTCGGGGGAACTGAATTTAAATTGACAAAGAAGAGATTTCTTCATTAGGAGAACAACTTTGAGAAACCTATAATTTCATCATATGAATGTCATTCATAGTTCTCATCCATTTTCAATAACATAACTACTTTTCAAAGAAGTAGGAAGTGCTTCTAGTTATAGCTAAGGGGAGAGAAGAGGGAAAATCTCCTTTTGTTAACTGTTTTTAAAAAAAAATATAAAGTACCATCCAAGAGTGGCATGAAATAATGTGGAATATTGTTCTAATAGAGAACCAAAGTTCTAATTCAGCATTTCATTATATCAATATGTAAGATAAATTTTGAAGTCCCAAATTAAATTCTAGTCAATAAATATCAGATGACTACTATGTTCAAGGTACTGTACTAGGTGCCAATGATATAAGATTGTTTTAAAAATCATAAAATTTCTGTTCCAAATAAGCCTACAGATATAGTAGGCAGATATAAAGATGCTTTAGAATTCCTTGATCTGGAGATTAATTCTTGGCCATTTTACTTTAAACACTATTATAAAATAAAATAAAATACTTTAAAAAAGGCATTATGATATGTGTACCAATGCTACAGTTCTAGGGAGAAAAATACAACACAGATCAATTTCAGCAAAGCATTTTAGTCAACTTTGATCTGCTGAGCAGACACATTCTAGCAGTGATGGTGAACCTTTTAGAGATGGAGTGCCAGGCTCCACCCCCTGATTCTACCCTCCAGACCAAGTGCCCTGTGCCTATCCCTTCCCCCAACCAAGTGTTAGGTATACCCCATTCCCCCTTACCCCACACAGGGGAGGGAGAAACCACTCCCTTTGGGCTTCTGGGTGGAGGGGCAGTGAAGTGAGGAATGCCCTCTCCTAGTGTGGAAAGGGGGAGGGGCCCAGGTGCCCCCCTCCCCTCCAGCTCTGCTGCCTGTGAGCCGCCCACCTTACCCCCTGTGTGCTCCCATTTGACTGCTGGGTAGAAGGGCAGGAGATGTTAAAAATTGTCACCAAGCCTAGTGGATAGGGGGAGGGGTGAAACTCCACCCAAGTCCCTCTGCCTTTCTAGTAAGGAACTCTGGGGTGGGTGGGTAGGGGGTGTTTAGTTCACCATCATTGCTCTAGGCTATTGAAATGGAGGAGACTTCCTAAGTGAAGATACTAAACCTGGTCAGTCAAAGCACAGGAAAGGGCATAGAGAGAAGAGTAAGTCCCATTAAGGCATAATCTAGAAGGTAGGATTTAGTAGTGGTAAGTACTACTTAACACTTATTTAGTACTTAGTATTACTAAATCCTGGAGTCACACACCACTACATGAATCTAAAATATTTGGTCTCAATTTCATTTCAAAACAAAATAGCTCTTTCCTTGAAGATATTCTAAATACTTTTAATTATTTGCAGAGGTCTTTGCACCCAGCGATTGAAAAGAACTATTGATTATCATCATGACCAATTAGAGGGCTACTTGGGAAGAGAATGAAATAAATAAGCAGGCAATGAGCAGACAAAATGGATTAGACTAGTCAGACTGGCCTGCACATAGAGTTGAAGCAGTGATTTCTCTGAACCAATGAATGGATGTGGAAAGTGATTAGAAACTACTCAGCAACACAAATTTGTTTCAAAAGACATGTAGCTAAGAAGATGCCTGATATAAATATCTATTATGTCAACAATTACTGAAGGTCAGTGACATTGTTAACAGTTGCTTCCCTTCTGCCTGAGACAAACAACTTACTTCACTCTAAAACTCCACAACAAACAGAGGAAAATAAACTTCAATTCACACCTTAAATAACTATAAAAGAACTAATGAAGTAGTAATTTCCCTGGGATATTAGGGCTCTAGTATAGGGCTCTCCCCACATGTAAACTTAGATTAGAGAGTAGGGACTGAGGAAGTGCTCACACTTGAATGGAATCTTAAAGCCAAAAAAAAATGTAGCTTACATCTTTGCCTTTTGAGACTCAACTAAGTAAGAAGTAGAATAAAGAAGAGGAAGGGGGTGAAATTTAAGTACTCTTTAGGTCCACAGAGAGCAATGGTAGTATAATTTTATACATGCAACATAGATTTAGAGTTAGACAGGACCTTATAAGTCATCTATTCCAAACCTTTTATTTGACAGATAAGAAAACTGACTCAAAGGTCACATAGGCAGCATGGTAAAGTGGTAAAGCCAGGATTCTAAAATGATCTGACTTGAATCAAGCACTCTTTCCACTATACCAAAGTGTCTCAGCATTTCTATGCTGGCCCTCTTTCTTCTTCATTCCCCACCTTCTTCCCTCCATAACTCCACATTCATTTTCCACATACCCTTTCCTTCATATTCCTCTCATTTCCCTTTCCTCTTTCCCCTCTCTTCTCTTCCTTTCCTTGATGCCCCACAATGTCATCATCTTCCCTGGTGGATATAGGAGCCTTCTGTTACTTAAATGATCTGCCCCATATCTGATCCTGGATCTTCCTCTTGCACCCTACCCTACATGGGAGAGCAGGTCCTAAACTCAGCTCCTAAAGCTGAGGGAATCAGATGAGAAATACTTCAGCATCAAGGTCAAATATGCATAGGCAGTCTATTTTTAAAAACACAGTAACTAAGCCCATACAAGGAATGCCAACCTCCTCAACAGTTGTCAGCCATACTCAAACACTTGGGGGAAGAGAAAGACCCCGGAGGTAACACAAGAAAGTTTTTACGGCTGCTTTCCTCACATCAAAACACAAATGTATATTCATTTATACCCTAGCAAACATACTATAACCTGCTCTCCCATGAATTTTCTATACCATGTCAAGGGGGTTGGGGAGGGTGCAAGAAGATCAAGGATCAGATATTCAGAATCTCTCATTTGGCGTCGAGAAGTGTCCCCTCCACCCAAGAATCAAAAAATATCTCCAAAAAAAATCAGCATCCTCCTCCCTCAGCATTTCATTAATACCTATTCCTGGCAATTTCCCCTTCCAGGTGACTCAAGGCAGGTCATTTAAGTAACAGAAGTTTCCTTAAGAAAGTCAAAAACCTGCAGACCAAGTCAAAGTACAAGCAGGGGTGGGATATATGTGAGGGGATGAGTAATAAAATTATTCTTTTTATTTATATGTACTGTTAAAAGGCAAAAAAAAAAAGTTTCTTAGAAAATCAGTCTGAAAACTTGTTGCTAAACAGCTCCATAGTATTGGCTAAAAGTGGGAAGTGGATATGCATATGCTATTAGGATTAGAGATGGAAGAGACTGACTAAAGCCACTTTGACATCAGGAAGACCTAACACCAAGAACAGGGATGGCTTTATTTTTTAATTTATTTATTAATTAATTTAGAATATTTTTCCGGTTACATGATTCATATTCTTTCCCTCCCCTCTTCCATCCCTACTCTCGTGGCCAACGAGCAATGTAACTGGGTTTTATAAGTATCACTGATCAAGATGCATTTCCATATTATTAATATTTGCATTAGAGTGATCATTTAGAGTCTACATCCTCAATTATAAGGAATGGCTTTTAAAAAAAAGATGCTGAAAGTAAAAAAACTGGACACACTGAATAAAAAACTCATTCATTTCATAATTTTGTCTAGTGTGGGCCCATATAAATAGATGTTTGGGGAAACCTGAGAGGTAGCATGGAATGGCGAAGAGTGCCAGCCTCTAAGTCAAGAGGACTCTGACATAGAATGGATTCATGACTGTGAGCAAATCATTTAACTTCTCTGATATTCCAACCAACTCTTTTTTTTTAAGACTACAAGTTATTAGGGGCAGCTAAGTGGCTCAGTGGATAGAGAACCAAGCCTAGAGACAAGAGATCCTGAGTTCAAATGTGACCTCAGACAATTCCTAGATGTGTGACTCTGGGCAACTCATTTAACTCCAACTGCCTATCCCTTACTGTTCTCTCTGGGAACCAATACTTAGTATCAATTAATTCTAAGATAGAAGGTAAGGGTTTTGGGTTGTTTTTTTTAAAGGCTAACTTTTGGAGAAAACGCATAACTGTTTTGGAAGAAGTTTTACCAGATAGGAATTCCCTCTATCAATGAAATCAATGGTCCAGTCTCTATCCCTAGCCTTTGAGGAAATATATACATTCCTGAGGAGCTGGGAGCGCCACATTAAACTATAGATGATGCACTCTAGCATTGCTTATGGATTTTAAAAGATATTTTAATACAGCTGATTTTTGTTATAAAGATTTTACCAAAATTGGCACTTTCTCAGTAACTAGAAAACATAGAAGGCTAAGATGTAATTTTACTGATGAAAAAACAAACTGATTTTCAGTAACCATATCCTTTCTAAACAGTATCTCATACCCAACTATTTTCCTGCCTCTCCTGGTCTACTTCTGGCTTTATAACTGGTTATTCTTGGATTGTTCTGCTATTCGTCGGATATCACTATCTCTTCCATATATTGCCTGCAGCCCACACATTAATTTGCCAGGTCTTCCTGAAATAAGAACCTCAATACAAAATGGGCTTGAAATGTCCTCTCTTCTGATAATCAAGAAAACTCTCCTCCCCTACAAAGGTCCCACCTTCCCTTATGACGTATACTGTCAACATAACCAATTAGTATCACCAAATTCCAAAACGCCATTGTAGAATGATTGGAGCCTTGGACCTGGAGTCAGGAAGACTTGGGTTCAATCCTGTCTCAGACCCCTAAGAATGTGACTACGGGCAAGTCACAAACTTAGGGACTGTTTTCTAATTTGTAATATGAGAATAAAAATAGCACCTACCTCACAGAATTATTCAGAGGATCAAAACCATTATGTAGATAAAGCACTCTACAAACTTTAAAGAACTAGATAAATGTGAGCTGTGCAGCTCCTTCTCTTTTGAGGCCATGGAGCTAGTAGTGTAGATTCGTGTGTACTTCAGTAAGGCTAGGTGTTTCTTGAGATTCAAAAACCCAAGTCAGGGTTCTGCCTCTTGTTCTAGGCCTCTGTCTGGCACCAACCCCCAGGTAGGAAGGCCTCTTCCCTTGTTCAAATGTGCTAAGCTTTCTTCTGTCTTCTGGAAGTGTCAATATCTACTGCTACTAAACACAAAGTTGTGAACTTGACTTTTAATGCAATCAAGTCACTTCCAGAAAGAATGTCAGTGTTGCAGCATAAGTGAAGTGAATACTTAATCCTTAGAAAAATACTTTACACTTACTTACACTATACTTAAGTTAGTGCCAGGAAGAACTGGATAGTAGGGACTAGGAACAAAGAATTAATATGATGTCCAGTGATAGATGAAGTAATAAAGTATGTATAAAGCACTAACTCTAAAGTACTGTGCTAAATGCTGGGTATACAAATAGAAAAGAATGATAATTCCTGCTCTCAAGGAGCCCACATTCTTATGTGCACACACACATGCTCAGAAGGTTTCAGCTGCTGGTTTCAGATGGAAACTGAAGGTTTCTGGAAGAAAGGTCCCACGGTTCTTAGAGCACAACATCAAAGCATGGTAATGCTTTTTCTTTAATGCCATTTCTACTGATAAAAACCATATCACTTTCTGACCTTGAACCAACTGACAGTACCAAGAACTTTGGTGGCAAGAGCTTTTTTTTCTGGATCTTCAGTAGCTGTGGCTGTAGACCTGGCCTCCACAAGGGATGCTTCCTAGGAAAAAGAGTATGGACTGTGGGCTTGAGGTCCATACCATTCCCAAGTTTTTGGGTCCAAAATCTTGGACTGCCTCCCTCAAGGCTTGAAGACAGTGGTCAAGGTGAGGTGTTGCTAGTGGGGGTAGTTTGACATACCAGGCACATGCTGTCTCCTGTTTCTCCCTCAGAGTGCCTTGCAGCTTCAGCTAGAGAGTCACTTACTTGCCTCCTACATACCTAATATATTTATTGTGTTATGTGACTTTTTAATTCTGGTCAACCTAAATTTGGTTTTGTTATAAAAAGAATTGGATCTTTTAATAACAGTTGGATCAATTATAGCTCCACCATCTGTATATTAATGTACCTGTCTTACCATAGACCCCAGAATACTGAACTTTCCTACTATTAACCACTTTTGCCAATTTGATATATAATTCCTTGCATTTTTAATTTACATTTTAATTTAATTTGCAATTTAATTTAATTTAATTTTTAAAAAATATAGCTATTGTTTTTTATATTTACTTTGAAAAACTTCATTCAGTCTTATCTATTGGAAAGCAATTCTTAACCTTATAAATTTGTCAATGACCTTTATTTTTCAATGCTAGATCTTTAAGCAAGATTTGTTTTGTAAAGATTTTTTTCACCAACTCATATACTTTCTTCTTTTTCAATATTGTTTTGTGCAAAGTTTCAAAACTTTTATATAATCAAAACTGTCTTTTATAATCTCCTCTATCCTGTGTCTGTTCACAAATTCTTCTCCAATCCAAAAGTGTTTAAGATATTACTTTCCATCCTCTTCTAATTTCTTGTAAATTTTTAAATTTAGATCACATACATGTGAAAGGAGTAATCAGAATAGTCCTATTCAAATTGGGAAATCTTCCTAAACAACTCAGTAACAACTACTAAAACAATTTGATTACATTCTGTAACATTTTCTAAATAACTTGATATTATAAGGATTAAATAGTCCATTAAAAGAAGGCAACACAGAACACATAAATTCTGATGATTGGCTAACTGAGGTAGCCTTTAAAAAGCAAACTGGTTCGATTCTGCAGTCAACTCTTAGGACTCCATTCTAGAAGGGCTTAGCTTTTGGGGAAGGTTCTTAAGCACAAACACGTGCCTCTTTGAGAGGTGAGAAAGGATTTCTCTCTCCTCATCACTCTTCACTATATCTGTATCCATTAGCAGAAACACAGGAGAGGGACTCAAGCACATTGCTTCCTGAACTCAGACCATCTGTGAAAAGAGTTTGGTGGGAGAGAAGGGGGGAAGCCCAAAGGATCTTGTGCCTAGATGCTGAAGCTCAGAAAATGTCAGGCCACATAGTTGAAACTTTGAGGGGACAGAACTGGAAAGTTTTTCTACCGGTCCTAGAGAAAGGTTTATAGTTCTTTCTGAAAGAATAAAGCACTGCCCAACCAAAGACATTAGCTAAGTTAGAAGCTAGAAACAATAGAAACTCTGGACAGCATTCAAAAGAAGCATATCTTAAAAGAATAGAGCCCCAGTAAACCCAGCAAAGCAATATACCCAGTGAAGATGCCTTACCCAGGTAGAACCAGCATAAGAAAGTCACAAGAGTACAATAGGGACCCTGTAACCTGGAGGTATACATTGTCCTTGCACACATATTCCTCCCATCACTCTCCTTATGTGCCACCTCTAATCTCCCTATTGAGAGTATGAATGTTTAAAGAAGAATGCTCCCTAAGTTTATGGAGGAAGAATGCCCTATTATAAATATCCTTATAATAATATTTCTAAATGGCTTTACTTTGAAATAATTGTAGTCTCTAGTTATCTTTTAAAAATGAGTGTGTAGATGGGAATTTATGAGTTATAGTTTTATTAACAGAACCCCACAAAGTACCTTGAATCTGGAGTAGCTACTTCAAGGATCATGGGAAAGGGGAGTTACCTACCTTGTAAGTTGGAGGTGTCCCATATATGTACAATTTGGCATTTATGGAAAGTGAGGCAGGAAAAAAAAAGATTGGGTGATTGGGAGGATGAAATAACCTCAACAAAAAAAAATGGAAATTTGACAGAGGCAGGTTTAGGGGAATGATGAATTCCATTTTGAACATGCTGAGTTTGAGATGTTGATGATACTTCTACATGAAGCTGTCTAACAGGTATTTCACTTTAAGATTAGAATTAAAGGGAAGTGATCAATTCTTTAATCCTGGGGGTTCAGTACTCATTATAAATACAATAAATTAATCAACAAGTATTTTAATATTACTATATGTCAAGGACTGTACTAGGGGCAGGGGAATCCAGGAATAAGGAATAAAACAATCCCTAGTCTCAAGGAGTTTATTATTCTAACAGAGGAGATGTCTCTAAACAGCAAAAGGTAAATAAATACAAATATATAACCAAGTGAATTACAAGTAAGTGTAGGAGTAATCCAGGGCAGAGATTTGGCAAAAGAAGACCTAAAAAAGGACATGGGGGCAGGGATTTGAGATTAGAGGAAAATATGGAGTTGAATGGCTGCCTACTGGGTTGAGGCTGGGAGAGAAGAGGGGGTAGTGGTTCTGAGGAAGTACTGTGGAGTAGGGGGAATAAAAGTCTCCTGAGGGTGTAGAACAGGTAGAAGCAGTAAAGTACAGGAAGAGCAGGAATGATAAGAAGGTATGGTCAGATGGAGAGGATTTGAGAGTTTTCAATTAGGGAAGTGGTACACTTAGGAGTAAGAGGTCCAGTGAGTAACCATGCCTATGTGGCTAAGGTGATGTGAAGGAATAATTCAGAGATGGGAGGATATAGAGTTTGGGGGAGGCTCTACATGAATATTAAAGTTCTTTAGGATTAGCAGCAGCATGGAATAGGGTGCTGAGCTGGTAGTCATGAAGGCACAGGTCTAATTCCCATTTACTGTGATCCTTTAATGTTTCTGTACCTCAGGCAACTAACTCCCTTCTCCTCTAGGGCTCATCTACT
Source organism: Gracilinanus agilis (assembly GCF_016433145.1). NCBI lineage: Eukaryota > Metazoa > Chordata > Mammalia > Didelphimorphia > Didelphidae > Gracilinanus > Gracilinanus agilis. The sequence goes on from NC_058134.1 coordinate 122,436,657, forward strand.
AAATGTCAGTAGAAAGAACTCCTATCAAAGCAATTTCACATATCTATAAAGTCACAGATCTTTTGTGTATTCACTTATGTTCAGAGTATTGCACAAAGATTAGGCAAGATCTTGCAACTGGCTAAACAAATTATGGTAAATTACTATGCCATAAGAAATGATGAGAGGGGAAAGCTAGGTAGCTCAGTGGATTGAGAGCCAGGCCTAGAGATGGGAGGTCCTAGGTTCAAACCTGACTTCAGCCACTTCCCAGCTCTGTGACTCTGGGCAAGTCACTTAATCCCCATTGCCTAGCCCTTACCACTTTTCTGCCTTGGAACTAATACATAGTATTGATTCAAGATGGAAGGTAAGGGTTTAAAAAAAAGAAAAAGAAAGAATGAGAGGGATAGTTTTGGATAAAGCTGGAAAGCCATATCAACCAATAAACTGAATAATTTATACAAAAAACATTATAAAGACTAATAATTTTTAAAATTTTAGAACTCTGATCATTTCAATAACCAGCCACAATTCCAGAGGATAGATGATGAAGCATACTACATACCTTACCTACTGAAAGAGAAGTAACAGCCTCAAGATATAGATTGAGACATACCCTTTTTTTCGATAAGTCAACCAAAAAAAAATCTGTTTTTATTGGCTATGTATATTAGTTTCAAAGGTTTTGTTTTTCTTTTCGTGGAGTGAGGAAAGGGAGAGGTTGTCAAAGCAAGAAGAAAAAGGTGGAGAATGGAGAGGTTGCCAAAGGAAAAAGGAAAAAGTCACTGAAACATTTTTAATGCATAAAAGAGGGCAGAAGGAAAGCCAGAAGGAATCTCAAACAAGATATCACAGCTTTAAAAGTTACATGTTGATATATGCTTAAAAGGAGGCTATACATAATATAGATTCACAGTTTCCTATACAATCTTTTTTTTTTGTTCTACTACATAATATGAACATCCTAATTTAGGTGTTTTTTAAGGTAAAAAAAAAAAATTAACAAAATTTTCCAAAAGAAAGAGTTCCTGGGGGCAGCTGGGTAACTCAGTGGATTGAGAGCCAGGCCTACAGACAGGAGGTCCTAGGTTCAAATCTGGCCTCAGACAACTTCCCAGCCATGTGACCCTGGGCAAGTCACTTGACCCCCACTGCCAAAGAAAGAAAGAAAGAAAGAAAGAAAGAAAGAAAGAAAGAAAGAAAGAAAGAAAGAAAGAAAGAAAGAAAGAAAGAAAGAAAGAGAAAGAGTTCCTGACCTCGTGGATTTTATAGTCTATGAATATCAATGGATTCATGAGCTCATCTATGTAGGTACAACTACCAAAAGTATGGGTCAAAATTTATCCATACCTTTTTCAACTTGGGAAATCTATCCAATATGTTGGAAGCTTTCCTCTAGGTCTTTTATTAGCAGTGTTAAGAATGCTTAAAAGTGAAGCACTGCAGATGTCCATCTGTGATTTCTCTTGCTACATGATTGGCTCACCTTCTTTCCCAAAAATCATATCCTGGATGATATGTATTGTACTATTTCTTTTGTTCAAGTCATCATGTAGTAAGCATGCTAGTTTATGTCTTTGTGCCACAGAATCTTATATGTAAATATGTAAACATACAATATTGCCATTCTTTCCTGTATGGAGAGAATATTTACAAGAAGCAGTGGAAAAGGCCTCTTCTTCAAATCCTGCCTGTTTAAATGACTTGCTACTTTCCACAACCACATTATCAATGTCTATTCCTCATCTACTAAAAGTTACTTTTGCATGTTCTCCATCATACAAAGACCAATACTTTAATCTTGAATTTAGGTAGCTAAATAACTTAATTAGTAGGTGATAGAGAACACACAAGTAACCTAGTTATCTGATTCTTAGAATCTAAATTACCTGGATTCTACATGAACAATTAAAAAAAAAAAAAAAGAACCTCCCCTCAGAATGTCTGCTTCAAAATATATTTACTATAACTTGATTGAAACACTAGAGGGCACCAAAACCAAATTAAAAAAAAAAACAACCTAGGAAAAACAAGGAACAGAGAATTTCATTTAAAGCTCCATTTTAAATTGAATAATTCTTTCTATAGAGAACATGTAGGCGCCTACCAAATGCATTCTTATCCCTCCAAAGCAAATCCTCTTTCCTAAAGACAGAGCATTCCATTTTTCTTTTAGAATGGATCATTAATGGCTACTTAAAACAAATGACTTACAGGAATTTATGACCTGTGTGAGTGTAGCTGATCAGCAGTTAGGAGATATTCTTACATGGGTTGACCACCTGAAAGGGAAGCTGGGAACTGAGGGAATATGGGTGGAAGGATTTAAAGATTAAGGAAAGGAGGACATAAAGCAAGAAAAGAGGCAGTGACACAGGATTCATCAGCATAGCATCCAGCCTGTAGATTGCTCCTCTGATGGGATGAGAGAGATCAAACTACAGGTGAAAACATTTCTTTTGAAGTTTCATGGAATGGGAGATAGTTAATCAAACATGTGGCATGGTGGAGAATTTAGCATCAGCTTGGTAAACAAACAAACGAAAAAAGAGAGATGGAGGCTAAGACAACGTAGTAGCCAGCGCCCAGCCCAGAGGTTCATTTGACCCTCAGATTGCAAGCTTGGGGAGAGGTCAGAATACCACAATATTTGAGCTCCAATTCAATGCAAGGATCTAGAAATCAATTATGTGAAATATTAAAAATATATCCCTAAGTCTGGTACATGAGCACATTGAATGCATCTTTAGTACTTCCATGATTTGTTCATACCTGGAATCCCACACACCACTACTGTGTCTTATAGCAGGCCATTTTGGAGAAATGCTTTAGCCAACAAATTCATCAGTCTGGTGAGAAGTCTCTCTTGTCCTTGGAGGAATAAAATCAAGTTCAGATAGAGTCGGTTAGCAGGCTGTTACCAGGTTACTCAAAGTCATTATAGGAGTTGTGCAACCTGACAGAATGTATATTCCCAACTTCCATAGTCACTGAGAATGCAGGATCACCATCATACCACAAGAAGTCATCAGTAATACTTTAATGGAAAGGTCTAGGGCAACTAGGTGGGTCCAATAGCCCTGCCCCTTACAGCCTTGGAACCAATATTTAAGACAAAAGGTAAGGGTTTAGGAAAAAAAAAAAAAAGGTCTTGCAGATTAATACTGTGTTTCAATTAAAGAGCTAGAGATATATTTCATTTTTTTAAAATGATAAATTTTATTTAAATTTTTATGTGTCCAAGTTTTTAACATAAGTCACAGCATAAGAAAGAAAAAGCAGTACCTGTGTGTGAACTTCTGTTACTTACCAATTGTTAAACCAAGAACAAAAGATGATTATATTGACTTTAACCCTGAAGTAAGTAAATCATTTGGTATAGTGGATGGAGAAAGCTGGTCTCAGAGACAATCAGAATTACTGATAATCCCAGTCTTTACTGACATATAATAGTACTACTAGGCATGTTACATAATCTCTCATTCCGCCCCTCACCCCCTCTGCAACTCTCAAAGACTGTATGTAAGTTGCTGAGAAAGTGATTATATGATTTGGTAAAGGGAGTTCATCAGTATTTCTCTGTACCAATGAAATCACAGATCCAGTTTAAACTAAACAAAACATTGATTGTATCTGTAAATCCTTCTGAACTTCTTTTGTGTATATTTAACATGGGTTTGTATTGTTGCATTTCATTACATAGTTGCGCATCAGTGTACATGCTGTCTCTTCACTCTGTAACTTTATCCTACTAAACTTAGAATTCTTTAGGTTGTTTCTTACAGTGTAAAAATATGCTTTCACATTTATATAACATAATTTAGTCAATCAATGTGATAGTATTGGGTATTAATTGTTTCCAGCTTTTAGCTATCATAGACAGTATTTATAGGATTATTTTCTATACAGATAATTGTTCATGTTTATTGACAGATTACTCCTCTACCAAAAATCTCTATAGGGAAAACTCCCACTAATTGACAGTGTTAAAGTATATGAAATTTTTGTAACTCTTGCCTAATTACAGATTGTATTCCAGAAAAGGTGAACCAGTTTATAGATCAAGTTTCTTCCAGATACTGCAAGCTCATTCATTTATTCATCTTTCAAAAATTAAAGGTGAAAATGGCCAAAAGGATTACGAAGTGCACTTAGAAGCATATTATGTATTAGAAATATTATAAATATCAAAGATAAGTGAGTTACAAAAGTTATACCAATAGTATATCTCTAAATGTACCAAGATACATGTAACTGGGTCATAGAATGTATTTGGCACAGATCACATTGCTGGATGATCACTTGGCAACAGCTGCTCCCCCAAATTGCCAGAAATTAAATAAACACTTAAAACAAGCTGGCATTAATAGAAGATTCCTTCGTTTCCATTAACGAGAACTATAAATGGTCTCAGGTTCCCCACCCCTTCCTCATATCACAAAGGACACTTTCATTCAGATCTTGCTTACTATGAAATATAGCATTGTTGCCTTGTTGTTCTGTGGAAAGCCTTAGTTCTGCTGGTTGTTCCATTACATAATTTGGCATCCACTTAAAGCTGTCCTGAGAACAGATCTAATCCAATTTTATCATTTCTAATACCTAATCTAAGGACTTATTTCTAGAAAGAATACTACAGGCACATGTTTTGATCTTTCCTAGCTGATACTCAACATTTATTCAGGACCATAAGGTTTATAAAGATTTTTCTCTACAACAAGTCTGTGAGAAAAGTGGTATAAGTATTATGTCCATTTAATAGATATGGAGTTATGATTATCATACAGTTGTCATACAACTATCATCAAAGTCCTGGTCTGAACCACAATGCTTGATTCCAAATTCAACATACTTTCCAAATTTGCCATCAGGGATTCTTGGAATAACATTCCTTATATTATGTTATCAATATTTTATCAGTAATGAACCTCATGCAAAAAGTGTCATAAAAGATATCCAAAAGATCCATGCCTGGAAAAGGAGGCAAGCTGGTCACCAATGCAAGATAACCAAGACAACTGATGGACAGGCCACGTGCTGCCCTGGTGCTCATGTAATAACCAAAAACCTAAAGGGACCCACGGCATAGGGCAGACCCTACATGGAGGATTTATGAAAGGACACAGACAAAGGTAACAAAGAAAGTCTGAGAAGATGGCAAATGGGTTGTGATTTGTACTATTAGAAAGAGCCTGGGCAGAAAATGCAATGAAATTGGGGGAGGTAGGAGTAGAGCAGGGATATTCTGAATTTTTAAAGAGGGTAAAAACTAGAGATAAGAACATTGTGGCTCTGCTTCAGAAAGGGCTATTATTATACCAGTTGTTTAATAAGCATGTTACCTGGTCACTATATCCACTTAGAAATAAATAAAATCTCAGTGATAATGACTCAGAGTCAGAAGGAATCATAGTACTCAAGTGTCCTCATATATGGCTCTCCACCTCCCAAACAGCCTTCACTGACCTGATCATTTCATTCTCAAAGAGTTTCCATCTGACAGAAGTATCTTGGAGGTCATATCTAAAATCACCTGAGACTTTTTCTTTATTTAAAGATATGGAAGGAACTCATCTTATAGATGAGGAATGTGTGGCTCAGAAGTAAAGTGACTTGCCTTGGAAGTAACTGATTGAACAACACATAGATAGCATAAGGAGCACTGGATTTGGAATCTGACAGCCTAGGGCAGTGATGATAAACCTATGGCATGGGCAACAAGCACTCTCAATGGGCACTGCCTCCCCCTAGTTTATTACTAGAAAAGCTGTTCCCTTCCCCCTCTCCACCTACAGTTAGGACATTCCTCACTTCATCTACTCCTCTGGCCCAGCAGTCCAATGGGAGCACTTTCTCCTTCCCCTGTGTGTGGTGTGGGGGTAGGGGACATATTCCATTCTTGGGGGATGAGCATGGCACTCAGTCGGGGGGGTGGTGGGGGGTGGGCCTGGTACTCCATCTATAAAAGGTTCACCATCACTGGCCTAGGTTCAAAGTCACCCTGCCTTTTGCTACCTAGGTGATCTGGACAGATATTTAACCTCTTTGGATCCCCATTTCCTCATCTGTAAAATGGGAAAACTGGACTAGATGACCTCCAGGATGCCTTCCAACTCTATAATCTACTTCTGGCCTTTAAGAAGGACCATTATCCATTAATTATAAGGCAGGCTGGTAAAGTGGGAAGAACAGTCATCTGAGAGTCACAAAATTTGTGCCTTTGCACAAACAGGTTCCCTTCTTAGAATCTCCCGTCAGGGCTCACTAGAAATTCCACTCCTAAGTGAGGCCTTTCCTGATCCTTACTCCACAGCCAGCAATTAAGGACCCCCAAATTAGCTTGCGTTTATTACACATGTGTTCTATATATGCTTATATACATGTTGTCTCCCCTAAGAAAATGTAAGCTGCTTGAAGGCAGGGACTGCTCTTGACTCAGAACTGTCATTATTTAACATAGGGCCTAGATGAAAAAAAAAGCTTGTTGTCTGATTGAAGTCCTACTTCTACTTAACTAGTTCTGTGTGATTTCCTCTCTGAGTCTGTTTCTTCATCTTTAAAATAATCGGAGTCTATATTTTGTGTTCCTAGAGTTCTATGTTAATTCATCTGCCTGAGTCTCAAATTTGTCACTTGTAAAGTAAAAATCATACTCTTTCTTGGCCCAGACCTGTGGAAGCTCCGAGTTAGAAACTTCATCTACCAATGCAGAGGAGCACCTTTTCTACCCCTTGGAACCTTTTCAGAGTTCTAACCGGGACACTGAGAGGTTAGGTAACTTTCCTAGCTAATGTCACATAACCAAGTGTCAGAGATGGAACTTAAGTCTGTACCATTCTCAATGGGCCCAAGATCACTTTAGAAGCTAAGCAGTGCCAGGACCTTACTATTTCTTGAAGGGGAAAATAATATCCCCATAATAAACATAACCATTGATTTTACAGTTTTGCAGACCTTACAACAAATGAAATGATACATATACATCTCTAGAGTCCTATATAAATCTTAAGTTATTAGGGGAAAGGCCCATAGCTCCTGGATAATAATAATTATAATAATAACAAAGCTAGCACTTACATAGGACTTTAAAGTTTGCTAAAAATTATCTCATTTTATCCTCACAATAACCCTAGGGGATAACTTATTATCCTCATTTTATAGATGAAGAAAGTAAGGAAGAGATTAAGACGCTCATCCAGGGTCACAAAATTTAAAAGTATCTATATAATACAAGATACAGAATAACAGAAGTTGGAAAGAACCTAAGAGGCCATGAAATTTTACCATAGCTGAAACCTCTACAACTTGTCAGGCTACCCAATCCACTTTTGCACAGCTCTTAACCTTTAGTAGATTTTTCCTTATATTGAGCAAAAAAATCTATCTCTTTGCCACTTTGGCTGTTCCTCTTGGTTCTGTCCTACTTTGGCCAAATAAAACAAGCCTAATCAGTGCCTATTCCACGTGAGATAGCCCTTCAAATCTCATAAGATAGGTCAAGTACAAGGAATTGCCAGTTTCATCTTAGCTAAGTGAGGAAATTGAAGCCAAGAAAGCCTAAGTGACTTTACTGTAGTCCCAAGACTAGGGATCTCAGGGGACCTGACTCCGAGTCCATTGGTTTTTTTTTAACATAGAGTCTCCATCCTCACTGTCCTCCCCTACTGGGGATGTCAAGGGAGAGAGAAGAGACAAAGAGAACTACAAGATTTCTAGCAAGGGTGATGCCAGTCTATCATGATGTCTTCCACTGGAAGTATGAATCTAAGCTGAAGAGTCAATGGGCATTTATTAGGTGTCTATGATGTTCCAGGCACTGTGCTAATCAACAAGGATATAAAGAGAAGCAAACACAGTCTCCACTCTCAAGAAGCTCTTGGTGTGTCAGGGAGACAATGGGCAGATGATTATACTACTGCAAATAGTCACTTGCATAATGTAAACTGTAGGATATATACAGGGAAATCCGGAATCTCAGAGGGAAGGCACTAAAGCTAAGGAGGATCAGGGAAAGAGTTCTTGGTTAAAAGGCGGGACTTTAGATGAGACTGAAGCAAACTAGAAAAGCCAAGAGTAAGAGATAAGGAGAGTGCCAGGCAAGGGGGCCAGCCAGTGAAAATGCTTTAGTGTTTGTGTCCCCTGGATCACAGAGAACATGGAGGGGGATTAGAGTACCAAAAAGACAGGAAAGGGACCAGGATGTGAAGGGCCTTAAAAGTCAAACAGAGGTGGATATTTGGGGGTGGGGGGAAGGTTGGATCCCTAAAGGCATTAGGGAGCCACTGAAGTTTACTGAATGTGTGAGAGGAGAGTTGTAATATGCCTAGATCTGCACCTGAGGAAGATTTTTTTTTAAACCCTTACCTTTCGTCTTGGAGTCGATACTGTGTATTGGCTCCATGGCAGAAGAGTGGGAAGGGTAAGCAATGGGGTTTAAGTGACTTGCCCAGGGTCACACAGCTGGGAAGTGTCTGAAGTCAAATTTGAACCCAGGACCTCCCATCTCTGGGCCTGGCTCTCAATCCACCGAGCTACCCAGCTGCCCCCTGAGGAAGATATTTTCGACAGCTAAGTGGATAATAAACTAGAACAGGTTTTGAAAAGGAAAAGAGTTGGGACACAGTAAGTTTGAGGTGCTACAGAGAAGTTATGCCCAGCAATTTGTTGGATACACAGGACATGAAAGTAATTTTGAAATTGTAAAGAGATAGGAGCCTAATGAGCAGGAAAGTAACTTGATTGGACCTGAATTTGAGGGGAAAAAAAAAAGCGCTTAGTGGTTTAGTGAATAGAGTCAGGCCTAGAGACTGGAGATCCTGGATTCAAATCTGGCCTCAGATATTTCCTAGCTGTGTGGCCCTGGTTAAATCACTTAACTCACATTGCCTAGCCCTTACTCCTCTTCTGCCTTGGAAACAAAACACAGTATTGATTCTAAAATGGAAGGTAAGGGTTTTAGGAAAAAAAAAAAAGAAGAAGAAACTATTACAGAGGCAGGTATAGTTAGTTAGTGGATAGAGTACTGAGCTTGGAGTCAAAAGACTTCTTCATTAGTTCAAATCTGGTTTCAAATACTAGCTATGTGACTCTGGACAAGTCACTTTGCCCTCTTTGCCTAAAAAAAATAAGCTATTAAAATAATCTATCCAAGAAGTGATGGGGTTCTAAACCAAGGTGGAATCTATCTAAGAGAGAAGGGGAAAGATTAGAGAGATACTGGGGTGAGATAATGTCCTGACTTGGCAACTAATTGACTATGCAGGATGAGGAGTTGAGGTTAATGCTTAAGTTATTAATCTGGTTGACTAAAAGAGTAGAGAAACAGTAGTTTGTTCTCTTAGAGAAATAGTAAAGTTTGGAAGAGGGATGAGTTTTGGAGAAAATAATAAATTCTGTATTGGCTTTACTGATTAATTTTAGAGGCCTATGGGGCAGCCAATTTGATGTCCAAAAGGCAGCTAAAGATGTAGAACTGGAATTCAGCAGAAAGACTAGGGCTAGATATATAGGGGGATGAAGGGGAAATATGTACAGAGATTATAATTAACCCGTGGAGAATTCATATGGTTGCCAAGAGAATAAATAGAACAAAAGGCCCAGGACAGAACCTTGAGGAACAATATTTAGGTGGCATGACATGGATGATGAACCAGCAAAGGAAATGGAGGAGGAATGGCATGTCACATAGGAACATTATTTTACTAAGATAAGTGATATGACAAAATAGGAGGCATCCAGATTCCCTGTTGGGTTGTAAGCCACTTCCTAAAGTCTCAACTATACCAACTACCTCCTCCATTCACCAGAAATGAAGCCTCCATTCAAGGCTTCCCCACACTTCTGACAGGGGTGGGGGTAGGGGATCCCTCCTCTAGTCAGGGAATGAAGATACTATACTTTCTGTAGTCTCCAGACATGCCCCCATAAATGTACCCCTCTCCTTTCCAGTACCTCCTTATGTGTCTTTCCCTATTAAAATGAAAGTGAAGATTCTGTTCCATATGCTGAGGGGACTGTGAAATCTCTTTAAGGATTCTATTTCCTCCTACCACCCTAAATAAACATTTCCCAACATTCTGTCCTCCCCCCTTTTTTTAAACCCCTTACTTTCCATCTTAGACTCAATGGTGTGTATTGGTTCCAACTCAGAAGAGTGGTAAGGCCTAGGCAATGAGGGTCAAGTGACTTGCCCAGGATCACACGGCTAGGAACTGATGAGGCCACATCTGAACCCAGGACCTCCCATCTCTGAGCCTGGCTCTCAATCCACTGAGCCACCCACCTGCCCTCTAGTTTGTATTTTAAAGTACAGCTTTAATAATTTTATTCTCTCCCAAAAATCTTGATGACTCTCTACTATTGAGTTCAAATTCAGCCTTGCACACTTACAATCTGTAGTGACCCTGGGACAAGTCACTTAAGTTCTATCTGCCTCAGTTTCCTCAACTATCAAATGAGGAAAATAACTCCTCTACCTGACAGGATTGCTGAAGATAAAATGAAATAATATTTGTAAAGCACTTAGCACAATGCCTGGCACATAGCAGGCGCTTAATAAATGCTTGGTCACTTTCCTTCCCTAGTAGTACAATATTCAAGGCTCTCCATTATCTGGCCCAACATAGTTTTCTAGCTTTATCTCTCAGTAACTTCTATACATATATACATATGCTCCAGCCAAACTATTTCACAAACTATTCCCTAAACTTGCACTCATGCATTTTCATCTCTAAACCTTTGTTCATGCCCCAACTAAGAAAATATAGTCCTCTTACATCTCTATCTTCAGCTATTGAAATCCTAAAAATCCATCAAGATCTAACTCAAAGGGTAGCTGGGTAGATCAGTGGATTGAGAGTCAGGACTAGACACAGGAGATCCTGGGTTCAAATCTGGCCTCAAACACTTCCTAGCTGTGTGACCCTGGGCAAGTCACTTAACCCCATTGCTCAGCCCTTATTGCTCTTCTGCCTTGGAACCAATACACAATATTGATTCTAAGACAGAAGGTAAGAGTTTTTAAAAAAATCTAACTCAAATGCTATTATTCCTCCTTAACTGCTTTCAAAAATATTTGTATGTTCAACTTCTATTAGAAGTGCACGTGGCGGGGGCAGCTGGGTAGCTCAGTGGAGTGAGAGTCAGGCCTAGAGACAGGAGGTCCTAGGTTCAAACCCAGCCTCAGCCACTTCCCAGCTGTGTGACCCTGGGCAAGTCACTTGACCCCCATTGCCCACCCTTACCACTCTTCCACCTATGAGACAATACACCGGAAGTACAAGGGTTTTAAAAAAAAAAAAAAGTGCATGTAGCAAATGGCTCATGTAATACAATAATCCTTGGAGATGGCCCTGTCTTCCCCTGCCTCCCCCCATCTAATCCCAGTCTAGATAGAAGCGAATATGAACAAAGTTCAAATGATGCATGAAGCAATCCTTTAAGTTGAAGCAGATCATTTTGTGTTCACATAACAAAAACTGAACTATTTCAGGTTGGTAAAGATCATCAACTATTACATTTATGAAATAGGCGTTTTCATATGCACTACCTCATTTGAGTCTCACGATAAATCACATAGACAAGATTATTAACATTCATAGTTCACAAACAAGGAAACTGAGACTGAGATTCAGTCAGACTCAAATTTAAATTATTCACCTAGGTTCACACAACTACTAAGGCAAGTGTTAAGCTTTGGATCTTACTAAAATTGAGGTGTTAAGCAGTCTCCAGTAGGCAAAAAAAATAGATCTGGAGCTTAGGAAAGAGGAACAAGGAAGAGATAGATTTGAGAGTCATACATATACAAATGAATATAAAAGGTTGATGAAACAATTAAGTGAGAACAAGAGGAGCAGTCAGGGCTACTCTAAGAAAACCATGACATGCCCATGCCCCAGAAGGTCTAGCAGCAACTCTTGCCTCTAGAACAAAATACAAATTCTCTGGTTTTAGCTTCTAAGATTGTTTTTAACATTATTGCTTTTGGCTTCTATTCTTCTGGACTGTCCTTCACTTCTGTGTATTTGCATTCCCAATCAGTTATTCTCTTTTGTTTCTTAGGTGATACTTGCCACAATGAATTCAAGTTTTTTTTCCTGCCAGCTATTTCTTCTGTACAAGCCATAAATTATGCTTTTACAATTCATATTTCTCTCTTTAAACCATTCAGGAACATTCTGCTGTGGTTCTATCCTCTCTTGAATATCCAGCAAGTCCTCTGCTGCATGAAGTCATAATTCATTTTCCCTTGTCTTGAAATATTTATTCATAGATATCTGGACTCTTTAGCTAATCTGAAGCTATTCTGAAACCTTCCTGTTATTAACATCTTCCCTCTTGGTTTATCTGTTTATACGCAGTCTTTAAATGAGTTTTCTTTCTCCATACACAATGAGAGGTAATGGTGAGGTAACATCAAGTTTGTGAACATGGCGTTATATGGAGAGAAATAGTAAAGTCAGAAGGAGGGGCTTTAGGGAGAAAAATAATAATCTCAGTTCAAAATGGTATCTTCTCCCACAAAGACTGAAATGGAGCATACTCCATTTGGTTCCATTATCAACATATTCAAAATGTTATGGATACCGAATACACTTTCAATAGGAACATAAATATGGTAATGGATAGGACCCCAAAATAATTATTAAAATAGTATCTGATGACAAGTCCATTCACCCAAAAGCCTGTCCTGAAAAGGAGTAGAGAAGTGCAAGTTAATATGTGAGAGAAAATGAGGTTAACCCAGGATTTAGAATTTATTCTACATTAAGCCAGTCTTAATAGCAAGCACATTACTCCTAGTTACTTGCCTCCCTCTGAAAAATCACAAGGGACATGGAGGGTTGAGGTCACCACAAGAAGCAAGCATTTCTTAGACAAGAAAGTTATTTTAAAAATAAAGTCCACAATACAAATCAATTTTTGTGAAATCTCCATTTATTTGAAATGGTCATTAAGAGTCATTTCAGTTTGATGCTGGAATAGTAAAAGTTTTATAATATAGTTTTGAGAAAGACAAGTCTAAGACTTTAGTGCAAAGATTACTTAAGTATTATACCTCATTAGATGTCAAGAAAGGTGCCTAAGTAGTAAAATCAAAGTAAGATTTCAGAAGAAAAACTGCCAAGTTATAAACTCAAGTATCCCCAAAACAAAAAGGAGATAGCTAGGGATGGTGATAGAAAAGAACTTTAAACTCTCTGAAGAGGATTAAAGGTTCTTTTCTCTTAGAAAATATAAATACTTTCAAAGTAGAGCTTCATACAATTTCTATACAGGTACATAAGACTTAGTATTTAAACCACAAAAGGCTAACAAACACTTTTTTCAGTTAAAAGAAAAAAGCCATCAAAATGGGCAAAGGTAGGTAGGAAGGGAGGAAACATGGCACTAGAATCTCAGGGCACTACTTCCTAACTGCAGGTATGAGATCTGGAAAAATCTCCTGGTAAAGTTCCTTTTTAGAAGAAGCAACAGTCTTGGGAAGCAGAACATAAAAGGTTGGAATAATATTGCATGGAGCTACAGAAGCCTGGAAGCCAAAGGCACTTTACCTTGAATGTGCACAAGGAGAAAAACCTAAGTCCAAATTGGAGCAGAAAAACTTCAGAGTGCTTTGGACTCCTTTTCCAATTACTATTATGATAGCCTAATATGTACACGAAAGGAAAAAATATATATACCAATATACGTCAGGCCACAGGATCACAGATTTAGAACTGGAAATGTCTTGAGAGAAGTCAAATCCTCTCCTTTTACAGATGAAAAAATTTGAGGCCCAAATGCCAAATAACCTGCTCAGAGACAGAGGCGTGTGCGCACACACAATCTCTTCTCTCTTCTTTCTTCTCTCTCTCTCTCTCTGTCTCTGGCTCTCTCTCTCTCTTTCTCTCTCTCTCTCTCTCTCTCTCTCTCTCTCTCTCTCTCTCTCTCTCACACACACACACACACACACACACACACACACACACACACACACTAAACAATGGTCACTTGGGGTGGGGCTAAAAGTCAGGTGGAATAGTGAAGGAAAAATTTCTACTGTGGACTTCTCTTCTGTGAACTCTGGTTGGTCTCTTCATCTATAAAATGAAGGAATCAGACTGTATTAGGTATCAAGTCCCTTTCAGTTCTAAAGCCATGATCCTATAGGTCCTGCAGTACAATATATTAAGGCAAGGTCATTATAAATCAAGTATCCCCTAAACAAGAATTCTCTAAAATCGAAATCTAAGGTAACTGCTTCTGCCAAACAACCCTACCAGAAAGTAGCTTGCCATAATCTCCATCAGGAAGAGTATTTCAGGTAGAAGCAATCCCCTACCAATATTGCTCACCTATAATGTTCTTTCACCAATGAATCATAGTTTTTTAAATTAGAATTTTTTTAGCAAAGACTTTCATAGTTTTAAATTTTAAAGACTGTTTAAATTAGAAATTATCTTAGAAACTACCCAGGCTAATCCATTCATTTTACAGATAAGTAAACTGAGGCCAAGGAAAAATAACTTGCTCAATCCCAACCCACTGTCACTTCCAGTACTCCATTGCTATATCTCAAAAAGATTTCACAAAGTTCCCAAAGTAAAGCAGGATGTGACAAATTTACTTTCTTCTTAGGAGACAGTTCAAAAATTCAGGAGTCAGGCATTTCTTGACTTTCAAGGAAACATGAGCAAAAGGGGTAACAGGGAACCAACGTACGACTAACCTAAGATTAAAAATCCAAGTTACTATATAATGTCATCAAGGATCCAGAAAAGGATTCTGAAAGATCTTTTGGAAAGGCTCAAAAAAAATTACGTATATAGGGATAGAGTAGGTATTCCCTGAGCCATGCACTAAGCGAAGAGGATTTCTATTCATTAGCAGACTTTTTTCAAATGTGTATAGTAAACAGAATCCAAGGCCAAGACTAAGAGGCAGCATGAAAAATGGATAAGGCACTAAACTTGGTGCCAGGAAGATCTGAGTACAAATCTTGCCTCGCATACTTACTAACAATATGATTCTGAGCATGTCATTGCCTCAGTTTCCTCATTTGTAAATTGGAAGAGAGTAACTCACTGGCCTCTGTGATCCCTCTAAGCTCTAAATCTACAATCTTATGAAACAAGTTCAGTATTAGCTGAAAGAAGGAGGGATATATAATCTATAGCTGTCCACATAGATTGATACTATCTAGCACTGTCTACAGAATTTTCAAATTACTACAACAGTAAAATGATAACATGAATAAGCAAGACTGGTGTGTACTTGCAGTGTCAAGTTACATGCATTGAAAATACAAAGTATCAAGCATATATACAAACAGGTAGTTTTCAGAAGAAATCAAAGCTATCTAGTCATATGAAATCATGCTCTAAATTACTATAGAGAAATGCAAATTAAAACAACCTCATATCTATCTGATTGGCTAACATGACATAAAAGGGACAACAGAAAAATAGGGACACAAATGCAGCTGGAAGAGTTGTGAACTGGTCCTACCATTCTAGAGAAAAATGTGGCACTATCTCCAAAGGGCTATAAAACTGTGCCTACCCTCTGACCCGGCAATACCACAATTATATCTATATCCCAAGATTTGTTTTAAGGGAAAACGACCTATATATACAAAAATATTTACAGCAGCTCTTTTTGTGGTGGCAAAAATACTGGAAACTGAGGGGACGTCCACAAATTGGGGAAAGGCTGAACAGGTTGTGGTATATGCTTGTGATAGAATAATTGTACTATAAGAAATGATAAGCAGGATACTTTCAGAAAAACCTGGGAAGACTTACCTGAACACTATAAAAAGCGAAGTGAGCAGAACCAGGAGAACATTGTTTACAGTAAGAGCAATATTGTAACAATGATCAACTGTGAAAGACAGCTATTCTGATCAAGACAATGATTCAAAACCCCAATTGCTGAGTCCGTACTTACTGCTCTTCTGCCTTGCTACTGATACTTAGTATAAATTCTAAGATAGAAGGTAAGGGTTTAAAAAAGAAGAAGAAAAAGACAATGATCCCAGACAATTCTGGACAACTCGTGATGAAAACTGTTATCTATCCCAAACAAGAAATCTAATGAACTCTGAGTGCTAATTGAAGTTTAATTTTTTAACTTCCCTTATTTTTCTTGCTTTTTTACTTTGCAAAATGGATAGTATGAAATGTTTTACATGAGTTCACATGTATAACGGATATATTTCTTGCCTTCTTGATGGGGGTGGTAGGCGATAGGGAGCAACAGAATTTGGAATCCCAAATTTTTTTAATATTAAAAATTTTTAAGTACCATAGTAAAATTTCTATTCAATATCATACTGATTCAACTCTTGGTATTTGTCAATTACTGCCCTAAACTTTTTTTCCTCTAAAAACCCTTACCTTCTGGCCTAGTATCATTTCTAAAACAGAAGAGCAGCAATAGTTAGACACAATTAGGGTCAAATGACTTGCCCAGTGCCACATTGTGCCCTAAACTTTTAATGAAATTATTTGTCCTCAGTAATGATAGTATACATTTATATAGGTAGCACCTTAAGATATACCAAGTACTTCCCTCACAACAACTCTGTGGCATGAGCAGTAGAAATACCACTATTCTCACTCCACAGATCAAGATGAAGCCCAGAGAGTTTAAATTACTTGCCCAGGGCTAAAGCTAGTGTCAAAACTAGGATATGAACACTGGTCCCTGTCTCCAAATCTCATTCTTTCCACCATTCCACATGGCATCTTGCTAGATTTCTCATTGCATTTCAAACATGTCACAACTCAAAGGTAGAAATGGAATAGGTAGAAAAGATAGAAATTTGAGATCCAATATATAAGAATACACTATACTATGTCTTCTAATCTAATAAAAAGGCAGCATGATATGGTGAAAGAGCACTAGATTTAGATTTTGGGTATCTTATTTCGAATTCTGCTCTGCCTTCATGTGTGACTTTGGGCAACATATTTGAGCCTCAGATTTTTCATCTGTAAAATGAAAGGGTTGGATGAAATGACCTCTAAAGTCCCTTCTAGCTTTAATTTCTATGATCTTAGTCACCAAAATAAACTAAAAGCAAAGGGTGCTTCAGAGACTGGAAAAGAAGTAGAAAGTACTACTACAAAGGTCTAAAGGAGGAATTTGTTATAGCATTAAAAGGTCTTCCAGTGATAAACATTTTATTTTTTAAACCCTTACCTCCTGTCTTAGGCAGAATACCAAGGGCCAGGCAATTGGGGTTAAGTGCCCAAGGTACCAGAGCTAGGAAGGGTCAAAGATTAGATTTGAATCCGTGTCCTACTCTCTCCAGGCCTGGTATTCTATGTACTGTAAGACCAACCTGGCCCAGTAATGAACATTTTAAAGAATATGATCACATATCTTTGGGTCAAAAGTGATCTCAAAGTACCTAATCCAATCCCTTTGTTGCATAGATGAGGAAATTGAATCCCAGAAGTCAAATAAGCAGTTTTTCCCAGTAAATTTTAGAAATATGAGCATAAAAATTTCTATTTTAATATATTTATAATTGATGGAAGGCTTCAAGAACCTTATGCTTTAAATGGAGGATGTATGGGACAAAAATTGCCCAGGATAAACTGGTTGGGACCACTCACTATCTACACCACTAGAGGGAGTGCCCAGATCAATGAGATCAAATGTACACTTAAAAGTATATAATTCAAAGAGTTTTACAACAATGTTGGAATTCTGCAGAATGATTCTGTAAATTAGGTTCTATTATTATTTTTCTGAGAAAATTAAAAAATGATTATATATCACTATATCTCTCAGGACATCCTGACATTTTAGTACAGTCAATTGCCAACTTTTAAATTTATTTCAAATGTTTTTCAGATGTATGGAACTCAGAATATCTTCCTACAGAAACATTTCATTGGACAAGTATTTACTGAGTACCTTTCATGTTAATGAATTCTGGTTAGTTTCCCAAACTAGCCCATAAATGTCCATCTAACCCAGTGGTTCCCAAACTTTTTTGGCCTACGGCCCCCTTTCCTGAAAAAATATTACTTAGCATCCCCTGTCACATACTATCACCACCTCCCTAGATCACTGCAGCACCCACTAGGGGGCAGTGGCACCCACTCTGGGAATCACTGATCTAACCTATCATATATATAATTGAATCATACAATAGTATGAAGTCTGTGATCTAGAAGCAGGGAACCAGAAAAGTAAATAAACTTCCTTCCCTCTTCCTAGGCACAAAACAATCATAGGTATAATTCTGAAACAAATATGGTACCACCAAAGAGTTCAGAGCTCTCTCTTCCAGGAGGCTAGTACTCTTTATTTTGCTCACTCAAAATCCACCATGGCCTACTATTCCCCGAATTAAAACTCACATTCCTTTAATACATAAGATCTCAGCTATGTGTTTTTGAGTGTATATTTCTAATTTAATTCATACTAATATATAAATGATCAGAAGTTCCTTGGTTCTCCTAAAGTATTTGAATTTATAAGTATAGAATAGTGAATTACTAACAACCCAAATAACCTCTAACTGGTAGAATTTAAGAAATTATAACAAAGTCAAGTAAACATTCAGACAGAATGGAAAAAATCTTTAGGCTGGTCAGTCTACCACCTGGATTGGTTCACCTAAGCTATTTCTGCTTTTCACAACTTTTAACCTTCCTAAACATATCTAATCCCAAATTATCTAAACCACGCAGCTCCATGGGAGAAGCATGGCAGGGACAAAATGTTTGTAGGTATGGATCATTTGTAAATCAAAAATTGCCTGCATTCAGCAATTCCCCAGAGATGAAAATTTTTTATTATAATCCAATAAGATAATCCAAAATCATCAGAAAAAAATATTAAGTAAGACAAATAAAGGAGGTTAATTTTACAAAAGAGCTTCTCCCAACACCCATCATCAAGTAGTAGAAAACTCCTGGCCCTTAGACTTCTACCCTGCTCCCTAGGAAACAGTTGTTTAAAAGTCTAAGATGATCATATTTTTATTACAATTTCCTTTTTTCTCTATTTGCCTGTAGGATTATAGCTGCCAGGCAAGCAACATGATCATTTAGTGACAGTAACAAGTGGGGCTTTCAATGTTTCTGCTCTTTAGAATTATAACTATTAGTGATGGAATACAAATATTTCCAAAACTGTGAATATACGAAGCTTCTTTGAACAGTTTACTCAACACCACTTGAAATCACTCACTAAGATTCTATTTAAATTGCTAGTTAATTCTACCTCTGCACATTTATGCATTTAAAAATCAACTAATTCAAATACAGCACAGCAGAAAATACTACTGTACAATAAAATACAACCATAACAAATAATCCATAATCTGGTTGTCAAAAAGTAACTTTTATAGATTTTGGAAACAAGATTTTACACAAGCCCACTTAACTAAAAATTCAGAAATTACTTGCTATGTTGACAAACCAAATGTCCCCTTATCCCAATGCTTCTATTAGAGTTTAATTCCTTCAAGAATTCATCTGCTCAGGAATAGCTGGAGAGTTTCAAACTAAACTAGTGCACAAAGTAAGGCAGCTGCAATATCTGCTTTGGGGATGGGGAGAAAGATATACTTTTTGGACCCAGGAAAAATTTCTTCACTAACCAGATGATAGAAGAATCAGGTGACAATTTCTCAGATGTGCAATTTCAACATGATGTAGATAATCCCACAGAGTGAGTTGGCCCCAACATGCCATCATTTTCTTTACATATAAAGATTTCTCTATGAAGGTATAGCTAAACAGCACACCATGGACAGGGTCTTGGAGGTAAAAGCATCATATAAGTTTCTAGTCAATAATAATCCACTTGGATGGATTCTAATACTTGTCTAATTCTGAAGGCAACTCTAAACAGTAATACAGAAGAATTCCCTTGAATATTTCTCTACTTCCCTTGTGCAGAGATATTTTTCATTTCGAGTTTGTCAATGGTGCAATAAAAATAAATACAGGTGGAAAAGTTTAATCTCATTAAGTCAGTCTAAAAAGTATCCAGTGGTTGAGTGTGGTGTCTTCAAACATTTTAATTAGATTTGTCTGGCCTTCTTTTCCTCTATTAACCCTCAAAAGTACTCAAACCAAGAAGTAAACTCCAGATTTAAGCAGAATTTCAACTCGAATAAATTCCTCAAGAGATTAAAAATATCAATAAGAGCTCAATTTCATTTTTAAAACTAGCAATCATGGAATAAAGAAGATGAAGAAGCTAGAGTAGATCTATCCTTGTAGTGAGATTTGTTAGACCTAGGATTCACCTAATGAAGATATTCCTACCATCATACAGATAGGCAACTTTTCTGCAATTCAGAGACTTGAGATTGCTAAACAGGCCTGAGAACTGTCACTTGTAATAGTTCACTTTTACACAGCATTTTAATGTTCAGTGTTTTCTTCGCAACACTATTGTAGGTGACAAAAAGTTTCATTTCATTATGTAGAAAATTGTTATTGCATGTAATTAGGAAAATAAAATATCTTTGAATTTAAAAAGTTTCATGGGGGGGGGGGCAGCTGGGTAGCTCAGTGGAGTGAGAGTCAGGCCTAGAGACAGGAGGTCCTAGGTTCAAAACCCAGCCTCAGCCACTTCCCAGCTGTGTGACCCTGGGCAAGTCACTTCACCCCCATTGCCCACCCTTACCAATCTTCCACCTATGAGACAATACACCGATAGTACAAGGGTTCGAAAAAAAAAAAAAAAGTTTCATCCCACATCCAAGAAAAACTGGACTGGCTCTAAAAGCAAAGTGATCCTGAAATACAATAAATAGTCTCTCCCTTTTAGTGCTATTTTGCTAAGTTGGGGGAAAACTTATATTGGTAGACTAAACCTGGTTAGCACATACTTATGTTTTGTTCTACTGGGGTAAAGTAAAAGTAACAGGATAGAACACTAGTTAGTGATGATAGTGCCAATGAAATATTCAAAGGCCCAAGATTTGTATTTATCTGCAAGACTGATTTTACAAACACACAATTATATATAGACTACAAAGAAACCAGCTCCATCTGGAGACAGCACATGTTGTCACACAGAGATCTAAATTCAGATATCAAATTTCCTGGACTAATTACAGCCACAGATAGTGAACTCAAACTCCCGGTAAAGTGAGAGGATAGGCACTTGTGCGATTCAGCAATCCCTCCTCTACCAACCCAAGGGAAAAGCAGGTGCTAGTGATTATCCAGGAGAACTCAGTGAAGGTTGATGTTTTTTGTTCTGACTTCTCACCCAGGTACTCTTCTGAGGTAAATGCATTTTCCCTATGTAGCACTGGCAAAACCTAAAGACACCTTTGGAAAAGCCTCTTTCTGTTCTACCATGATCTCATTCTTCAGTGTTATAGGCCAGAGGCAGAACATTAACATCTGGATATTTTCCTCTGAAGAACGACGGGCATATCCTACAATCCCTTAAAAAACCTGGAAGTTAGCATCAGGACTACCAAACACACAAGCACTAGTTGATAGGAAAATGATTAACTTTATTTGCTATTTTATTCAACATCTATTACTTGTAAGATACTGATGATAAAGGAATGTCTATCCCTGACATCTTAGAGGTTGTATTCTAAATGAAACCATTAAGAACTATTGAATTGTCTTGCTTAGACAGGAATAGTCTAGGGATAATCCCAGGTTAGCTATTTGATTCGCAGAAAACTTAGGTTTTCAGACATCTAAGAGGTCAGAATATGAGCAGGTTAGGGAGAAAATTCCAACTGTAGAATTCACATGAGAACAGGAGAAGAAAAAACCTAAGCACTATCAATCCCTTACTGGTACTCCACCAATCTTTTCCAGCATACAATTTCTTTAAAATATATTTTTTAATTCTCCAAAATGTGGCAGAGGGTGCGTCTCAACAAATTATTTATTGGGAACAAGAAAAAAAATTGTATATTGGACTACTTTGAATCATAAAAAAGCCTAAATATAAAGGGGTGAAGCAGTGAGTAAAATTCATATCCCATCAATAGGATACTGAATTTACAGTAAAAGCATACTAGATTATGTTCAAGAACTAGTTGTGTTTTTTTTAAGTTTTTCACAATGTGTTCAGATGTACAAAAGACCAGTGCTTGGTATTCACATTTACATCTACTATTTGAATCTATCAAAAGCTTTCAAACATGACTATGCCCCCACTCCATATTTTTCAGCCTGAACCGTTTAAGAGCATTCCTCAAACACCAATTCATTACTATGGGCAGCTCCTATGCCACTAATCAAAGTTAGGTACCAACCCAACCACAGGCAGTTTAAGGAACAAGTATGAAGGAAGGAAACTGACAGTGGAGGACGGAGATGTGGATCAGTCACTGGGTGGGTGGTAGAACATTCTGAGGCTCAGGGAAATCAAGCATCTAAGTTGAACCCATCCTATTGCCCGGGCTGTCAAAATTTGACAGACTAGCCCAGCATTTCAACCACAGTGCCTTCAGCATATATAGTAGAGCCTCAGTGTTTGCTGAACTGAACTCAATCACCATTTAAAAAGAAAAAAAGAGAGAAGAAAGAAAAAAGAAAAGGTCAGGTATCCTCCAGTGATATGAAGGGCTTCCTCCTGTGAAGCCATGACCCTAGCAAGAACCAAATCCAATTGCTTGGATGTGAACATTTTCAATTCTAAGGTTTGAAAAAGGGTTGGAAGAAAAAAGGCAACAGCTCCTCCATCTGGTTGGTACACCACCAAGACTGGAAGCTTTTTCAAAAACACAAAAATGCCCCTAACATCTTCCAAGTACCGAAGGGTCCTGGATGGGCAGAGTCAAAGGCTCTCTGTAAACTTCGGAAGCAGCATCCCTATACTGCTGCGGGCAGAGACCCCCAGCCTCGTTTGGCAGAGGTGGAAATAAAGGAGGCCATGAGAAGAAGAGCGTCTTTAGTGTTCCCTCCTTGAAAAGCATGAGCTCGGGGACGGTCAGTCACACACGAGGACATTCGAAAGCCCCCCACCTTTTTTTTTCAGCGGCCGGGGAGCTCTCCTTTGGAAGGGACTCTCCTCCCTAAATCTAGGGGACCCCCAAGAGGCCTGGCTCCAAGGGCATGGTCTCCGATGGGGCGGGTAGGAGGGAAAAATGTCCCTCCTCATGGATTGTGTACAAAAGGGCTGGATGCCTCCCGGCTCCGGCCGCCGCCTCCTCTTCCTCCGCCCTCCTAACTTGGAAAAAAGGTGGGCAAAGCGCCATGTTCCCCCGCCCGTCGGGCCCCTCCAGTCTACCTGGAGAGGCAGCCCACGCCACCCGGGTGCGGGAGGAAGCCACCCGAAGGAGGCCGGGCTCCCCAGCCGCCCCGCCGCCGCCGCCCAGTCCGAGGAAAGAGGTGAGGGGGCCGGCGCAGCGGG
>NC_058134.1:122464846-122502298 GCF_016433145.1 Gracilinanus agilis
GAGCCGCCGTGCCCCGAGGCCGGGGGGCGCTGCTTGGGTGCCGGGGTGGCGGGCGGGCGGGCCGGCCGGCGGGCTGGCGGGCGGGCGGCGTGTTGCGGCTGCGCCGGGGCTGAAATAGCTGGAGATTGCGCGGTAGGGCACTCACCTCAGAGCGGCTGCGCTACCGCGGGCCTGCGCCGTGGAGACTACGACCGCGCCGGCTCCTCGCCGCCTCCTGCCACCAGCGGCAATGGCGAGAGCTACCGCCTCTGCCGCCGAGGAGGAGGAGGAGGTGGAGGAGGAGGAGGAGGAGGACGAGAAGGAGGAAAAGGGAGGGGG
Organism: Gracilinanus agilis; assembly: GCF_016433145.1. NCBI lineage: Eukaryota > Metazoa > Chordata > Mammalia > Didelphimorphia > Didelphidae > Gracilinanus > Gracilinanus agilis. Next base: position 122,465,165 of record NC_058134.1, read on the forward strand.
TGGGGGAGCACGCACGGCACGCACGGAGACTCCTGCTTCCCCGCCCGCCCCGCCGCCATGTTGTGGAGGTCACAGTGGCTGCTCTGCGGGCGGTGAAGTTCACGAGACGATTTTTGTGGCCTCCTCTTTCTTCCCACTTTCCCGATGCCCTAGAAGCGGAGCCCTGCTGTGGCGTGCACCACAGGAACAATCCGAGTAGTAAAATGATGAAATATCGAGAGTAATCACCTGGTCGATAATAATTAGAGAAAATCGGGAAAAGCAGCATCTCCCACAACACAGTGAATGACCTTCCCAATATGGTGCCTCTTCAAGCCAAGTGGTGTTTCAGGGATCTTCCTCTTGTGGTGCCATTATTGCGGCTCCCTCCAATCTTCCAGAACCCTATCCCGAACCAAATACCCCCCAGGTTCTCCCCTCACAAAAAATCATATATATGTAATATATTTACCATACTTTTCATTATTAAAAAAAATTATACTATTACATTGTTTACTTGATATTGAATGTAAATCTATTGCATTTAATATGTAACCTTTTAAATTTATAAATAGATAATATATTTATATATTATTAATACGAAATTAAATGTAAATACATTACACTTAACGTTTTTATTTTCTTTATAAATATATAAACATTGCTGATATAACAAATGTAACATTGCATTTAGTATGTAATATATTATCTAGTATGTTATATATTTTGATGTAAATCTATAATATATTAATGTATTATTGATGTATTAAATATAAAGACATTGCAATTAATATGTAACATCTATTGTATATATTTTCATCATATATGTTGACTATGTTCTGGATATATTTAATATAAATATGTTACATTTAATATGTAATACATTATCTGTTTTTATTTAAAATATACGATATATTGATATTGTATTACATTGTTGATATGTTAAAAGTAAACATATTACTCCTAATATGTAATGTGTTATCTATTCTAGTCTATGTTTTCATTATGAATATGTATATTTTATTATACATTTAGTATGCAACATATTAAATCTATTTTTAAACATTTTTTGAAAAATATAACTATAACATAAGGAATAGCAAATATGAAGAATTTGGAGAATCAAAAACATGAGGAGAGACAGCAGAGAAATAAAAGGCAAAAGAACAGCATAGCCAAAGACAATACAAAATGCAACAACTCACTGGTCAAATACAATGGGCAATGAAGATAAAATACAATCAAAGCATATATTCTTTCTGTTAATAGCTTTAACCCACGAAATTAAAAATAGGCAAACACTATCATTCACCCTCCAAGGAAAAACAACTGGGTGGACTATGATATAACTGATTATTGAGAAGTATATGAAAACAAAATATATCTTAATTGATTAGCTGAAATAAATGAACTTTAGGATTGGCCTCCTCTGCATGTTCTCCAGATTCTCAATATTTTTCTTAAATTGTGGAACTCAGAATTGACTTCAGTTGTATTTTGGCCAGGGCAGAATACAAAGGGACTAACAATTTTCTATTCCTGGAGTATTAAACCTCTCTTAATGCAGCCTAAAATGGCACATATATTTTGACCACCATATCATACAGTTGACTCATTGAATTTGTATTCTTCTAAAACTCCTGAGAACTTTTTACATTAAGCCTTGTCTCAGCCTATCTTCTTAGCTGTTGAGGTTATTTTTTGAACCCACATGTAAAATAATATTAAATATCATATTTGTAGACAGACCAGTATCATGGCCTTTCATCCAATGTTTTAGCTATACATCTTTAGCTTTGAGTCTTTTGTAAACTTGATAATCATCACCCCCATATCCTTTTTTAACTCACTAATAGAAATGTTCTTCCATAATTTAATATTATTGAACAGTAAAATATGCAAAAGAAAAGATTTGAGAGAACCTTGGGTTGTAAAAACTGATGCAGAGTAGAATGATCAAGAAAAATTTATACAAGGACAACAATATTATAAAGAAAAACAACTTTAAAAGGCTTTGAAATTCTGATCAAAGCAATAACTAATAATATTTCCAGTGGACCTTTGCATGTTACCTTCTAAAAGAGAGATAATGGGGACAAAGCATAGAAATACATTTTTGTTTTTGCTTGACTGTAAATTGGTTTTATTTGACCATGCTTATGTGTTACAAGACTTTTGTTTTGTTTTCCTTTCATTTAATTGGTAGGAGGAGGGTGGCTAGTGATAGTAATACCAGGAGGGACATTTAAACCATTTTTTAAAAATGCACAGAAGGGAATAGGAGGAAGTTCAGAAGGAAACACAAACAGGACAGTTGGAATTTTAACAGGAGGTATAACATTCTTTAAAAAAAAAAAAGGGCATTGCATGAAAAGGAGAATTATAGTTTCAAATGCATTATTTTTTAATGTTCAGCTGTGTGTGAAAATAATGTTTCTTAATGTTTGTTAAAAAAAAAACAATTAAAAAAACATTCTTCCATAACAATTGGGCTGATATAGATGCTCATCAGAGCCAGTAAAATATCAGCACTCTCCTTTATATTCTATTTTCAATCCCTTCTCTAAATCTTGAATGGAAAGCTACTGATCCCTATTTTATCCATGTTTGTGTGCTTGCAACCTGACCCAACTTAGTCATCATCCAACTCATTACCAAAAGCCTACCCAACTTCATCCAATTCTTTTTCCCTTTGCTTACTGAAATGAGAGCCTGATGGAGCTGTGGATTTGTCCAGCCATAAAGTAACTTGGAAGTGCAGCTTGAGTTGCACAGTGGATAGGGAGTCAGGCCTGAAATTGGGAGTACAGGACCTAGGTTCAAATCTGACCTCAAACACTTCCTAGCTTTGTGAGGTGGACAAATTACTAGCCCTTGCCCTTCTGTCTTAGAATTGTAAATAAGAAAGTAAGGGTTTAAAGAAAAAGAAAGAAAATAGTTTGGAACTATGCCCCAAAAGTTTCTGAACTACGAATACTCTTTGACCTATCTATACTACTACTAGATCTAAATCCCACAAAGTAAACAAAGAAAAAAGAAAAGGACGCATATATACAAAAATATTTATAGCAGCAAAAAAAAAAAAATGAAAGTAAAGGAATGCATACCTCTTGGGAAATGACTAAACAAATTGTGGTACAGAAATGAAATAGAATATGATCGTACCTTCAACCAAGTGCAGAAAAGGAGAAATCTGAAATACATCCTTTTCAGATCATAAGTTAACAAAAATTATACTCAATAAAGGATTGTGGAAATGTAGATTAAAAAATTAATTGGAAACAAAGTAATCTAATATTGAAGAATGAGGAGGTTAAAGAAAAAAATAACAGAAACAATCAATTTCATTAAAGAGAATGGCAATATTGAAACAACATGCCAAAATTTATAGGATGCAGCCAAAGTAGTACTTAAGAAAAAGTTTATATCTCTAAGTGTTTACATCAGTAAAATAAGAGAAAGAGCAAATCAATAAATTGAACATGCAGATAAAATCCTATTAAAAAAAACAAATTGAAAATCTCCAATTAAACTTCAAATTGGAAATTCTGAAAATCAAAGGAAAGAGTAATAAAAATGAAAGTAAGAAGGCCATTGAACTAATAAATAAAATTAAGAGCTGGTTTTTAAATTAAATAAGCAACAGGCTAATTTCAATAGAAAAAGAAAGAAGAAAACCAAATTATTGGTTATCAAAACTAAAAATGTGAATTTACCACAAATGAAAAGGAAATTGAATTTTAGGAGTTATTATCAGGAGTTATTTTGCCCAATTATATGCCAATAAATCTGCCAATCTGTGTGAAATGGATGACTATTTACAAAAATATGTTATCCAGATTAACAGAAGAAATAGAATATTTAAATAACCCCATGTTAGCAAAAGAGATTGAACAAGCCATCAATGAAGTACCTCCCTAAGAAAAAATCCCCAGGACTAGATGGCTTCACAAGTGAATTCTACAAAATATTTAAAGAACAATTCCAATACTATATGAACTATTTGGAAAAATAGGCAAAGGAGTCCCACCAAATTCCTTCTATGGTGCAAATATGGTGCTGATCCCTAAACCAGGAAAAATGAAAACAGAGAAAGAACATTATATAAGTCAATTTTACTAATGAATATTGGTGCAAAAATTTTAAATAAAATACTGGCAAGGAGATTATAGCAATATATTACAAAGATGATGACATTATGACCACAACTAGGTGGGATTTATACTAAGAATGCAGGGCTGGTTCAATATTAGAAAAATTGTAAGTATAATTGACTATATCAATAATAAAACCAACAAAAATCATGATTATCTCAATAAATAAAGAAAAAGCTCCTGACAAAATTATTCTCATTAAAATCATTCTTATTAAAAACACTAGAAACCTTAGGAATAAATGGAGCTGTCCTTAAAATGATAAGTAGTATTTATCTAAAACAATCAGTAAGCATTTTCTGTAATGGGGATAAGCTAGAAGTCTTCCCAATAAGCTCAGGTGTGAAGTAAGAATGCCCATTATAGCAACTATTAATCAATATCTTACTAGAAAATGTTAGCTATGGTAATAAGAGAGGAAAAAAGAAATTGAAGGAATTAGAATAGGCAATGAGGAAACAAAACTATCACTCTTCGCAGATATCCTGGAAAATTAACTAAAAAACTAATTAAAATCATTAACAACTTTAGAAAAGTTGCAGGATATAATATAAACCCACACAAATTGTCAACATTTCTATATATTACCAACAAAGCAAGAGACAGAAAGAAAAATTCCATTTAAAATACCCATAGATAATATGAAATAGTTGGGAATCTACCTACTGAGACAAACCCAGGAATTACATGAACACAACTACAAAACATTTTTCACACTAATAAAATCATATCTGAAAATTGGGGAAATATTAATTGCTCATAGGTAGGCTGAGCCAATATAAAAAAGAGATACTTATTAAGTGCCATACCAATCATACTACCAAAAAGTTTTTTATAAATCTATAAAAAAGAATAACAAAAATTCATCTGAAAGAGCAAAAGCTCAAGATATCAGAGAATTAATGAAAAAAAATGTGAAGAAAGGTGGCCTAGCCACACCAGATCTGAGATTGTATTACAAAGCAGTAATAATCAGAACAATCTAATATTGGCTAAGAAGTAGAGTGGTAGATCAGTGAAATAGGTAATGACCATAGTAAACTAGTGTTTAATAAATGTAAAGAACCCAGCTCTTGAGACAAGAACTCACTATTTGACATAAATACTGGGAAAACTAGAAAGCAGTTTGGCAGAGACCAATATCTCATATCCTATAAGGTCAAAATGAGTACATGATTTAAATATAAAGTGTGATACCATAAGCAAGTTAGGGAAGCATAGAATAGTTTACCTGTCAGATCTATGGATAAGGGGAAAATTTATGACCAAACAAGAGAGAAAAAGAATTACAGATATAAAATGGATAATTTTGATTACATTTAATTAAGATTTTTTTTGAACAACAAAATCAATGCAGCTAAGATTAGAAGGAAAGCAGGAAATGGTGATGGTGGGGAATCTATGTCATATGTCTCTAACAAAGGCTTCATTTCTCCAACATTTAGAGAACTGAGTCAAATTTATAAGAATACAAGTCATTCCCCAATTGATAAATTGATATCAAAGGATATGAATAGGCAGTTTTCAAATGAAGAAATCAAAGCTATCTTTGGTCATATGAAAAAATGCTCTAATGCCTATTGATTAGAGAAATGCAAATTAAAAGAACCCTGAGTTCCTACCTCACACTTATCAGGTTGGTTTATATGACAGAAAATTAAAATGACGAATGTTGGAGGAGATTGGGAAAATAGGGACATGAATGCACTATTGGTGGACTTGTAAACTGATCTAACTGTTCTAGAAAGTAATTTGGAATTATTCCCGAAGGGCTATAAAACTGTGCATACCCTTTGACTCTGCAATACCATTACTATATCTGGATCCCAAGGAGATTAAAAAAAAAAAAAGGAGAAAAACCTATGTGTACAAAAATATTTATAACAGTTTTTTTTTAGTAGCGAAGAATTGAAAATTGAGGGCATTTCCATCAGTTAGGGAATGACTGAACAAGTTGTGGCATACGATTGTCAAAGAATAATATTGTACTATAAGAAAGAGCAAGATGCTTTCAGAAAAATCTGTAAAGACTTAAATGAATAGAAGAAAAGTGAAGTGAGCAGAACAAGGAAAACATTGTACATAGTAATAGCAATATTGTGATGATCAGCTGCAAAATACTTAGCTATTCTCAGCAACCCAAAGATCCAAGATTTATTCTGAAGCTATATTCTTAATTACTATTAATAATTATGAATTAATTAACTTGGCATTAATAACAGTCTTAATTCTGCAAGATTTATGATGAAAAATACCATCTCTCTCTAGCAAAAGAACTGATAAAGTCTGAATACAGATTGAAGCAACTATTTTTACATGCTTTTTTTCAGTTTGTGTTTTCTTTTACAATATGAATAATATTCAAATGTGTTTTGCATGACTGTACATATATAACCTATATCAAATTTCTTGCCTTCTCCATTGGAAGGGGCAGAAGAGAAGGAGAGAATTTGGACCTTGAAATTTTAAAAAATAAATATTAAACATTGTTTTCATATGTAATTAGAAAAATAAAATCTATAAAAAAGAATATTATTGTGCTATAAAGAAGTGATGAATTAGGAAATTCAATTATGAAAAACAATTTCAAATCATGCAAAAAAGTTATAAAATCATTTATGTACTTTAATCTAGATAATCTACTACTAAGACTATACATAAAATTATTGACAGCAAGAAAAAAGCTCTTATAAAATGTAAGGGTTAAATTTAATGGTTGGATAATAATTTTATGAAATTATGTGGTCACCAATATTTATTATATTTTGAGTCAGAAATTTATTCACAAATATTTACAAATAGAGAGGAAATAATAAAGAAGAGAAATGTGAGGGGAATAGCAACCTAAAGCTCTCCAGGAAGGCTGGTGGTGAGTAACCAAGTGGCCTCCTCCAAGATAGAAGCTAGTCTCTTAGGAAACTAGGAAAGTAGTCTGCCTTTCATTCACCCAATGAAGTAGTCCAGGAGTCAGAGTCTAAACTGAAGCAGAGCTCCAAGCCCATGATCCAAGCCACAGCCTCCAGCAAGCTCCCTTGAAGACTCTCCCCAGTTAGAAGGCTATCTCCAGAAGACAATTTCTTCAGACAATCTTCTCCAAGACCATCTACCCAGCCTGAGTTCAGGGCTTGCTTTTATGGTGACTTCCTGTTCCTGCCCCTCTTCACAGGGGTCAATCACAGCTTCCAAATAGTCCAGCACTGCTCAAGGGGCAGTGTTTGTGGGAACCAGTGTACACCTTCTGGAAGGGTGAATATTCATTGAAAGGGTTTACAGTTTCTGAGGGTGTGAACTCTTAAAAGAATTCACAAATTTCTGACTGTTTGAGTTAGAAAAAAGGGTGGAGCTCTCCAAGTATCTGGCTGTCTTTTCACCTAGCACTAAGTAGGTTGGGAATTCACTAAGTGGTTTGTGAGCTCCTCCACCTAGTTCAAGCTTGTGTTGATTCAAACAAAAGATAGACAAAGGAGACTTAATCCTGTCTTCACAATCTAGTAAAGTACTTAAGTTAGTGTTAACTCAGGATAGACAATAAAGAATTCTCTTTAGAAGTACACGAATGTTCATATGAGTATTTTTTGATAACAAAAAGCTGGAAACAAAATATATGCTCAATAACTGGGAATGACAAAACAAATTATAATATATGAAAGTAATGGAATGTGACAGTGGCATAAAGAATAACAAATATGAAAAAGTCAGATAAACATGAAAAGATATGTAGAATGGTAAAAGTGAAGAAAGGAACATAAAATAACAATATCCACTATAACTACTTTATTGGGGCCAATGCTCATACTAAAATGTCAAAAGTTAAAGGCTAAATCTCTTCTTTCTGTTAATAATAAAGGTTTCCTAGAAATGTATTTTTGTAGGAGTTGTTTGTTTGGGGTTCTCATTAGGAACATCTTTTATTCAAAAAAGGAATCAGTCATTTTAAGGTAACTTGAGGGTTGCTGAAAAGCACATGCAAAACAAAGAATTTCACTCCTTTCCCCACCAAAATAGTTCTCCTAGCTGGAATCCCCTATTACCTCTGTTTTCTACAACTTGGAAGAAAGTAAGAAAAAGATGTCTAGTTTAAACACCATAACAAAGAGTCCATGGCATTCTCCTCCCCTTTTTTCTTATTAGTGATATTCCCTCTTTTTTCGCTTTGTCCAAGGTCTTCACAGCATTAAAAAAAAAAATCTTATTATTAAAAAAAATCTTATTTGTGTCACAGACCCTATGCGCAGTCTGGTAATGCCCATGGACCCCTTCTTAGGATCATGTTTTTTCAAGGCATAAAGTAAAATATCTAGGAATACAAAAGAAACCTATTATATTAAAATAGTTATCACATTTTTAAAAAAAGAAACCAAATTCACGAAATGGATATTTATGAGCTCCTAGTATATATAGGTCCTCAATTTTCCCAAATGTGGGTAAAAAACTCCCACATGTGCACTTAATATACAATATGGATCTAGAATTCCCTTTATTTCATCCAGCAGAGGTGTGTGCGCACACATGCTTGTGCTAAATAAGACACAATGGAGGGACTGCTAGGTGGTTCAATGAATGGAGAGCTTGCCTACAGATGGGAAGTCCTAAATTCAAATGTGATCTTAGATACTTCCTAGCTATGTGACTCTGAGCAAGTCACTTACTCCCAATTGCCTAGTCCTTACTGCTCTTCTGCCTTGGAACCAATATTTAGCATTATTTCTAAGAAGGAAGGTAAGAGTTAAAAAAAAAAAAAGATAATGGATTCACAGGAGATCATGGACAATAACAGATTTATAAAGCACTCAACTGACCCATTAGACTTTCCCTGGAAGGGAAAGATACTTTAGGAGACTGCAGAACAATAATATTCCCCATTCATCTCCAACTTGTGCTCTCTAATCAATTTACATCAATATCAAGGAAGAGGTTGACAAAATCCCAATTTCCTAGTTCCCTATGAGGTGACTCCAGTCCTCTGGCTACAGCTATCACATTTGCAATCCTCTTCCTTCTCTTAGAAACATGCAGTTAGGGGCAACTAAATGACTCAGTGGATAGAGAGCCAGGTCTAGAGTTGGGAGGATCTGGGTTCAAATGTGGCCTCACATAATTCCTGGCTATGTGACCCAGGGGAAGTCATTTAACCACAATTGCCTAGCCCTTTCCACTCTTCTGCCTGGAAACCTATAGTTAGTATTAATTCTAAGGCAGAAAGCAAGGGTTTAAAAAAGAGAGAAAGAAAGAAAAAGAAGGAAAGTACATAGAAGAATATTTTGGCTCTGCAAGTAAAAACAACTTCCTAACAATTAGCTGTCCAAAATTAAAATACTCTGTCTTGGAAAGAAATAGATTCCTTTTCATTAGAGGTCTTCAATCAAAGACTTAACAATCACTTTTCAGGGATGAGGTCATATTCAGGAAGGATTGGATTAAATTAGATGACTAGTAAGATTAAAGATATAGAGTTGGACAAGATCTCAGAGGCCATTTTACAGACAAGGAAACTGAGGCTCAAGGAGACTAGGTGACTTGTGCAAGACCACACTGAATAAACTTCAGAAGGGAGATTCAAGCTTAGCCTTTCTTACTCCAGAGGTAATGCACTATATACCACACTGGCTTCCAAGATTCTTTCTCATTCCGAGATTCCATGAGTGATCAGCATGGAATCACAGAATTCTCTCTGGGTTCATGCAATGCAAAGAACTTAGGGTAGTTTGTTGTGCTTAGTGACCTGGAGGTGTCCAGGAGGAGCTTCTAAGGATTTCAGGGAGTAGTCCTTCCTCACCTGTTCAATAAATGCTTGTTAAATGAATTTGCTGAATTGACTGCACTGATGGGGACACTGCTCCCACTACTAGGGGAAACACTGGTAATGGAGGAGGTTGATTTGAGAGATACTGCATTACATTTATTAAGTGCCTATATATACATCAGTCATTGTACTATCATTTATAGTTTTGCATGTATAACTGACTCCCGAAATGGATAAATCCTTTAAAGTCAGGAGCTATTTTCTGTGTATTCTTAGTATCCCTTAGAGCACTTAGACTGGTGGTTTTCACATAGAAACACTAAATACACATTCATTAATTTGATTTGTTGCTAAAAGTTAGATTTCCTTGTCCTTTTAAAGTTGGGGAAAAGGCAGAGAGACTAAACAAATTTTGTTTGAGAGAGGTAGTATGGTTCAATTAAAAGAACACTAAACTTGGATTCAGAAGTTCAGAATTCAGGTTCCAGCCTTGCCACTAACAAGCTGTGTTAGATTCTGGAGATATAAATACAGAAGTGTGGGTGAATCCCCTAAGTCCTTCTCCTGTAAAATGGGAACAATATTAGTTCCTTTAAAAACTTAGACAAATAGAAGGAAAATTATGAGAATACAAATTAAAGGACGATCAGATGGGCAACATGCTATAAAAAAAGAAAAGGAAAAAACCAAAATGCAAAATATAGATACAGGAACAAATGAGAGAAGTGCAAGTACAAAAGCAATGTGGTATTATGGATTCAAAAGATATGGGTTTGAGTCCCAGTTCTTTGATTCACTATTTTGACATCCTTGACCAAATCATTTGACTTCTTTGGCATGTTTCCTTATGACCAAAGCCCAGGGGAAAAGGTTGGACAAAGGGATCTCTAAGTTCTCTCCTAGCTCTTATAATCTCTAATCTATAAAATGAGCTAATGTAGCAACAGATAGATGAAAGGGCTAACAGGAAATAAAATTTGCTAGAAATAAAAATGCCAGCAGATTCAGGACAGGGACTATCAGACCACATTTGAAAGTTGGATATAATGGGAATTCTCCTTTCACTTTCACTACACCCCCCATTTAGTCAAAGAAATAAGAGAAAAGCAAACAAGATGTTATTGACAAGGAAAATGAAAACTTAAAGGCCAAAATCACTACCTGAAAGGAAATGAGGGAAGGGAGTTTTCTTTGAACATTTCTTTGTATCCACCTCATCATGCCAAGCAGGTGATAAGTGCTTAATGACAATGTGCTTAACATATCTTTGTGTGATTGAAAAAAATTCACTAATAAGTAAATTTTCATCAAAGATCCTAACCACAAGGATGGGAAAGGATTTAATTAGATACAATTTATTAGTGTTTTATAATGTTTGTTACAGTAACTATTTTGTCTAATATAGTGAAGAGAGAGAGAGATGGAATCCTTTAACAGCAATGAAGTCAGGTTATAAATTTTTTGCAGGAATTTTGTTACAAAACTGGGAAAGAAGGGGCAGCTAGGTGGCTCAGTGCATAGAGAGCCAGGTCTGGAGATGGGAGGTCATGGGTTCAAATTTAGCCACAGACACTTAAATTGGGTGATCCTGGGCAAATCACTTAACCCCATTTGCCTAGACCTTAAGTTCTTCTGGCTGGGAACTGACACTTAACACTGATTTAAAAACAGAAGGCAAGGGTTTACAAGCAGCAACAAAGATCAGAAAAGATAGTCTGAAAATAATACTAAAAAATATGCAAAGAACTGGAGATTTTAAAAACACGTTGAAAGAAATACTCAAACACTTCAAGAGATCTATTGCCTGGGAATACCGGTATTCATTCCCTTCATTGCTGCACATAACAATATATCCTTACCTTTCTATCCTGTCATTCTTGTCTCTAATTTTCCAGAGATCATGCAAGAATAGGGGAGAATTTGCTGACTTACATAATAAACATGGGTCTGGAGAAGATGTTTAACAAAACATTGCCTTAATTTTAATTAAAGTAGGAGAATATTGAGGAAAGAACTTAGTGTTTTATTACAGAGAGAGAACCCAGCATCTTTACATACTCAACTCTGACATCTCTGCCAACTTCTGGTTGTACATTCTAACTCCCTGTTCATTTCCACCAGGGTATTCCATTGCTATCTCAACATGTATAAAACAGAATCCATCCTCTTCCTGATAAACCAGCTCCCCTTTGGGACTTTATTCTTCCTGCCAATAGTACCATTATTTTCTTAGTCACTCAAGTTCCAAAGACTGGACTCCTCTTTCTCTCTTGTCCCTTTATAATCAATCTCCAAGTTGTATCGATTCTTCCTCTGTAATGAATAGGGTATGCCTCTTTTATATGTGGACATATTTGTTACTGAAAGGGGAGCAGTTAATAAGGTATTGATATCTGAAGGGCATTAGCTCATTTGCACGTGACAGTTGATGGTTTTAAAGGTTAAAAATGAGAAATAGTGAATCAAATAACTGTTTGGGAACTATGGGAAGTCTATGTAGGGATTATTAGAGTAATTTCTAATGGAAAGTAGAATTGTTGAGTCATTTCATAAATTAGAGTTACTTATGAAGGGACACTTATTTGAGGGATTGGAAGCTACAAGAGGGAAAAACAAATTATTTAGGAAACTCTCTATTTCCTATTTGATTTAAAAAAACAACAAATGAGAAACTTGAAGAGCAGTCTGGCAGAAATTAAGCTTAGACCAACACCTTACACCATGTTCAACAATATATTCTAAATGGATACTAGATCTTAATATTAAAGATGATATTTCTGGGTCACATGTTCAACAAAGATGGAGGACTAGAAATTTTCTGAGTCCCATGGCCTCTCAAACCTTTCCAAAACAGAAATTATGCACATAAAACAACCTGAACTGTTTCCATATTCTAGGATACCTGAAATCAAAAAGAAGATTAAAAGAAAAATTGAAACCATTAACTGACACCTACCCTGAGCTTACTCAGTACCTCTTCTACTTTCCATTTTCAACAAGGCAAGTCAAACTGAGGATCCAATACACAAGTTAACAACAAAACCCAACTCCATACCTGGCTCCTCACCCCCTTTTCTGTTAGTATAAAGATCCAGGCTCTAGGTTGTAAAAGCTTGCTGGTAATGAAACATAACAGACAACCAATGCTATGGAGGTATTACAAGCTGCAGAAGCTTGCTGGAGCCAGGTAGACAGCACTGAGGTGGCAGCATTCTGTGCTGCATAAGATCTCTACAAGAGAAAAGAGGAACAAAGGGAAAGGGGAAGGGCATATACTTGAAATAGAGTTCAACTACTCCCTTATCCTTCCAGAATCTCAGCAATTCAAACTACAGAAATCTGGTGGGTGCCAGAACAGAGAACTGAGAACCAGAGAGTAAAGAGGATAGGATACCTGGATATGATTGTGTGTGTGTGTGTGTGTGTGTGTGTGTGTGTGTGTGTGTGTGTGTGTGTGTGTAGGTGTGTATGCAGCACTATACGTACTAAGCTTGAGGAAAAGGACTCAGCATCTATTTGGAGCTAGTTCTTTCCCTCCAAGGTCACTTGGGTAGGGATCTAGGCTAGTGAATTGTGAACTGCTCATCATGGAAGGAAACTTAAACACAGCTACTAGAGGAGCCACCATGAAAGGGGAAGAGTCAGAAAATGAGCAATAGAGGAAAGTACGAGGAAAACATGAAAACTCACAAATATCTCAGGAAGAAGAAAACTCAAAGACCAAGTATGAACATAAGCAGATAAACCAATAGAGAAAACATTAGCAGTAGAAGATAATATGACTTCCAGAGCTAATAAATGAGTTCATCCATCTATAAATAAATACTATAAAACAAAGGAAAATAATATAACACTTCAAATACACTTTCAATAAACATTTATTAAGCACCTACCATGTGCTAGGCACTGTGTTAAGAGCTGCAGTTACAAATGAGGAAAAGAAAGTCAGTTTTTATCCTCAAGGAGTTTATAAACTAATGGGGGAAGGCAACACATAAGAGGAAGCTATATAGTGGGGAGAGCAAAAACTGGAGGAACCTGATACATTTTGTTTCATATAATTAACACTAAGCAGAGATACAGATGTAAAGTGGAATGAGCTGCAAAATCCAAGTTCTGCCTTCTATAATGGAAGACTATTAGGGGCAGTTAGGTGGCTTAGTGGATAGAGAATTAGGCCTAAAGACAAGAGATCCTGCTTCCAAATTTGGATTCAGATTCTTCTTAGCTGTGTGACCCTGGGCAAGTTACTTAATCCCCATTGTCTAGCCTTTACTCCTCTTCTGCCTTAGAATAAATATTTAGGATTATTTCTAAGATAGAAGGTAAGACTTGGGGGGAAAAAAGGAAGCTTTAAATGGAATTTAGTCATCCACTCTCTAGATTTCCAATCATAGTAGAAAGGAGGCTCAGGTAATTGATTAAATAGAGGGCCCTATGGAATTTGAGAGGGGCATGAAACAACAAAACACTTTCCCGAGTGGTTTAAAAAAGAAATAAGATTATGAGGTCAATATTTATGGTCCGCATAGCAAAAATAATTGGCAGACATTTTCCACTTTATTTCCTTCGTGAATTTTTCATTGTAGATATGATATGTGCCTTCTTTCACAATATGAAGAACATGGAAATATGCATTGCAGGACAGCACTGGTATAATCTCTATCAAACCATTTACCACTTGATGGGTGGGGAGAAAGAGAGGGAGGGAGGAAGAGAATCTGAATTGCAAAATGTCAGGTAACAATGATCAAAAATTGTTTCTACATGTAATTTTTTAAAATTAAGTTTAAAAAAAGGGAAAAAATAATTGGTAGGATAGAAAAACTTGAATCTGTAATGCAAGTCTCACCAAAGAAACAAAAAGAAAACAATAGTTTAGGAATGCAAGTACACAGAAATAAAGGACAATCTAGAAAAATAGAAGCAAAAACAATAATATTAAAAGAAAATATTCACACTAGCCAAGCAAAACATACTGTACTCAAAGTTAAGCTGCACAGACACCATATAAAGATCAAAGATTTCCCAGAAGAAATAAATGGCAAAACAAAAAAGCTTAACAGCATATTGCAGGAAATCAGTTTTTTAAATTACTTTTTTCTTTATTCAAAGCTATATTATTTTTCCCAATTATATATGACAACAATTTTCAACATATGTTTTCTGAAATTTCTAAAAGACACCAAATCAACTCCCTCCTTTCTCTCCCCTCTCTCAGAAATGGTAAGCAATTTCATCTGAGTTATACATGAATGATCATGCAAAACATTCTTCTTTTTTTTTCCAATGAAACTTTGTTTGTTTATTTATTTATTTGTTTGCTTTTATTTTTATTTTGAATATTTTCCCATAGTTACATGTTTCACATTCTTTCCCTCTTCCCCAAACCCTACCCCTTAGCCAATGTACAATTTCACTGGGTTTTACATGTATCATTGATTAAAGACCTAATTCCATATTATTGATAGTTGGACTACAGTTATCATTTAGTGTCTACATCCCCAATAACATCCCCATCAGCCCATGTGTTCAAGCAGTTGTTTTTTTTTCTGTGTTTCTCCTCCCACAGTTCTTCCTCTGAAGGTGGCTAGTTTTCTTTCTCATAAGTCCCTCAGCCTTGCTCTGGATTCTTGCACTGCTGCTAGTAGAGAAGTCTGTTATGTTCAATTGTACCACAGTGTATCAGTCTCTATGTACAATGTTCTTCTGGTTCTGCTCCTTTCACTCTGCATCAATTCCTGGAGGTCATTCCAGTTCACATGGAATTCCTCCAGTTCATTATTCCTTTTAGCACAATAATATTCCATCACCAGCAGATACCACAATTTGTTCAACCATTCCCCAATTGAAGAACGTTCTCTCATTTTCCAATTTTTTGCCACCACGAAGAGCATGGCTATAAATATTTTCGTACAAGTCTTTTTCCTTATTACCTCTTTGGGGTATAAACCAAGCAGTGTTATGGCTGGATTAAAAGGCAGATAGTCTTTTAAAATACTTTGGGCATACTTTCAAATTGCCATCCAGAATGGTTGGATCAATTCACAACTCCACCAGCAATGCATTAATGTCCCAATTTTGCCACATCCCTTCCAACATTCATTACTCTCCCCTGCGTTCATTTTAGCCAATCTGCTAGTTGTGAGGTGATACCTCAGAGTTGTTTTGATTTGCATTTCTCTAATTATTAGAGATTTAGAACACTTTCTCATGTGCTTATTGATAGTTTTGATTTCTTTATCTGAAAATTGCCTATTCATGTCTCTTGCCCATTTATCAATTGGGGAATGGCTTGATTTTTTCTACAATTGATTTAGCTCCTTGTATATTTGAGTAATTAGACCTTTGTCTGAGTTTTTTGTTATAAAGATTTTTTCCCAATTTGCTGCTTCCCTTCTAATTTTGGTAGCATTGGTTTTGTCTGTACAAAACCTTTTTTAGTTTAATTTGGTCAAAATTATTTATTTTACATTTTGTAATTTTTTCTAACTCTTGCTTGGTTTTAAAATCTTTCTTTTCCCAGAGAGCTGACAAGCATACTATTCTGTACTCACCTAATTTACTTATAGTTTCCTTCTTTATATTCAAGACATTCACCCATTCTGAGTTTATCTTGGTATAGGGTGTGAGATGTTGATCTAGACCCAATCTCTCCCATATTGTTTTCCAATTTTCCCAGCAGTTTTTGTCAAATAGTGGGTTTGTCCCCAAAGCTGGGTTCTTTGGGTTTATCATAGACTGTCTTGCTGAGGTTGCTTACCCCTAGTCTATTCCACTGATGCTCCCTTTTGTCTCTTCACCAGTACCACATTGTTTTGATGACTACTGCTTTATAGTACAGTTTAAGATCTGGTACTGGTAGGCCACCTTCCTTCATATTTTTTTCATTATTTCCCTTGATATTCTTGGTCTTTTGTTCTTCCAAATGAACTTTGATATAGTTTTTTCTAAGCCAGTAAAAAAGTTTTTTGGTAGATTGATAGGTATATCACTCTGGATCAGTTCATGTGTAGATCTTTCCAGTTCTTATAGAAATCAAGCAGTTCATCATTCCTTATAGCCCAATAGTATTCCATCACCATCATATGCCATAATTTGTTCAGCCATTTCCCAATCAAGAGACAACCTCTCATTTTCCAATTTTTTGCCACCACAAAAAGTGCACCTATAAATAAAAAATAGTATATTTCGATCTGCATCTGACTCCAATAGTTCTTTTTCTGGAGGTAGATAGCATTCTTTTTAATAAATCCTTCAGAATTGTCCTGGGTCATTGTATTCCTGAGAGTATCTAAGTCTTTCCTAGTTGATCATCATATAATATTGTTGTTACTGTGTACAGTGTTCTTCTGGTTCTACTTATTTCACTCCACATCAGTTCATGCAGATCTTTTCAGCTTTTTCTGAAATCATCCTGCTCATTGTTTCTTATATAACAATAGTATTCCATTACCAACATATACCACAATTTGTTCAGCCATTTCTCAATTAATGGATATCCTCTCCATTTCTAATTCTTTGCAACCACAAAAAGATCTGCTATAAATATTTTAGTACAAGTAGGTCCTCTCACCTTTTTAATGATCTCTTTGATATGCCAACCTAGTAATGGTATTACAGGAGCAAAGGGTATATGCACAGTTTTATAACTCTTTAGGTATAGTTCCAAATTGCCTTCCACAGTGGTTGAATTAGTTCACAATTTCACAAGAAATGCATTAGAGTCCCAATTTTGCTACATCCCCTCCAATATTTATCACTTTTCTTTACTGTTACATTGGACAACCTGATAGGTATGAAGTGGTACATCAGAGTTGTTTTAATTTATTGCAGGAAATAGTATGAGAGAACTGACCAGAATTTCTGAATATATAAAATGTAATACCAATGTAAAGAATTAATAGAATATCACCAAAAAAAAGACTGTAAAGTTCAGAACATAGAATACTTAAATTTAATAATTCAATTCAGAAACAAGTTCCTCAAACAGTCAGGAAAAAGACCTTCAAATACAAAGAAAGAAAATTTAAATAACAGGAAAAAATCTAAATTTATTCAATTTAAATTTAAAGAAAATTTCAATAATTGTACCTACCAAAAAACACATCAGGAAATGACATAATGTGTTCTAGAGAGCAACTGAGTTCTGGATACAGTTCTGGATGATCTATCCTGAAAATCTGAGCTTAGCCATAAATGAAAAAAAAGATGGATATTTAATAATAATAATAATAATAAGTATTTGAAACATTCTTAGAAAGAAAACCAGATCTGATGAGATTTTTTTTCCTTCTTGAACCTCCCAGACAAAAGAAATAAGGGAGGGTATGAACACATTCGGTAGTCAAGGACAACAACAGAAAAAGCAAGAATGACAATAGGGAGATCTGTAAGAGATTTCTTTCCTTTCTAAAAGTACATAAAGAGAGAGAAGTGAAGGTGAAAGTCAGGAGGAGGTAACAGTGAAGAGGCAAGCCTGGGACATCATGGACAGAACCTGGCAACCCTGTGCCTACAGATGAATCAATATTTATATCTCTCTCTATATATATATATGGATAGATAGATTTATGCATTATATATGTGGTATACATTGTGTATATATACATAAATAACTACATTATAAAATGGGAAGGTGAATGAAAGGAGGGAGGGGAATAGGGAAGTAAAAGTGAATATGTGACGTACCCAAGTCAAATGGTAGGCTAGCTATGAGAGGAAGGTGACTTTTGTTGTCTCTCAGGAACCTACAAGGGAATGGGTGAGGAGTGAGGGAGGAATGAAAATTATGGTCATGGGATAGAGGGAGGAAAGCCTTGTTTTCAATAGTAGCAGATTTCCACTCATTTGAATACTTCTGTGGGTGAAGAGAGGTTTTGTAAAGGGCTTTGGGGAAGTTATGCAGGGTGAGGTCTGAGAGATTTGGTCTCTGAAAAAAACATTTGGCCACCCTCAGGGGGTGGCCAAATTCTTTGAAATTCCTGGCACCTGGGAGAGTGGAAGGCTTGGACCAGAGAGGAGATTTTAAGGCAAATGAAGGAAAGAAGGTAACCTGTGGAAAGGTATAGATCAGTGATAGCAAAGCTGTGACACACACGTCAGCACTGACACATGTAGCCATTTTTGATGACACGAAGCCACATGTGGCTGCATATAGAGAAGTCTGGGGCTGCATGCCAAGGATGAAACATTTGCTGTAGTGTAGTGTAGACACTCTGTGCACTATAGATGACAATTCTACATATGTTCATTTACCTATTTTAGTTTATTAAATACAGTTATATATTACAATTATACATTTTTGTTATTTAAACTATAAACATCACAAAATTATGGTTTTTTTCTCAAAGTGACACACTTCGAGTTATGCTCGTTTTTTTTGGCAAATTTTGACACACCAAGCTCCAAAGGTTGCCCATCACTGGTATAGATCAAGGATGGACTGCATAATCAGAGACCAAGGAGTGGGGATTGCACCATGGGGGCAGTGTGCTCTCTGTCACCTGCAGCAATGGGCATCATTCTGTGAGTGAGACACATGGAAAAGGAGAATCTGTGGAGCAAGCTCTAAAAGGCAGTGGCAGAAACTGCCTGGAGGGTAAAATGCAGAAGAATGGATACTTGGGAAGTTTTGATTGCTTGAGGAATACAGAGAACCGAGAGAGAACAAATAATCACAGAGGGCATGAACAAGAGAATAAGGATCTAGAGTAAAAGGAATGAAAGGAAGGATAATACAATGAGACAAATCCTTTCTTGGTTTTGAATAAATCTAACGGAAAGTTAAACAAAAAGGAAAATAGGGAACCAAACAATTTCTGGAGAAGATATAGTTAAAAATACTCTCTTCTAAATGAGACAGCAAAAGAATATACAGATTCTCAGCACTACATGAGTCTTTAACAAAAATTGATCATACATTAGGGCAAAGAGATATAGCAAATAAATATTAAAACACAGATAAAGTTAATATATTTTTTACAAACCACAACACAATAAAAATAGTCCTTGATTCAAGAAGAGCAAACAAAAGACAGAGACCTAAATGGAGTCTTAACAATGAAATCCTAAGTAATCTCATAGAACAAATAATAGAAACATTCATAATTCTGCAAAAGAAAATTATAATGATGAAACAACACACCAAAACTCTGGATGCAGTTAAGATTTTTTCTTAGGGGGAAAAAATCATATCCCTAGAAACATAAAATCACAATATAAGAAAGATATTAATGTACTGAATATGCATCTAAAAAAATTAGAAAGCTGACAAACACAAAAGAGAAAAATGTTAAAAATGAAAGGAAAAATAAATAAAATGGTGACCAAAAATAGAAATGATAAATCTTAAAGCTAGTTCTTTGAAAAGACTAATAAAATTGATAAATCTTTAGCTAAACTGACTAAAAGGAAGAGGGCAGAGAATCAAATAAAATAGTAAATTATCAAGGTGAATCATGATGAAATCAGAAGAAATAAAAAGAATAATGAGAACATATTATATACAGTTACATGCTAACAAAACTAAGAATGCAAAAGAAATAGAGGAACATCTTCAAAAAAATGTATAAAATATCCAACCTATCAGAAGACTAAATGGAGATCTTAATCCAATCTTAGAAAAGGAAATAGATCTAACTGTGAAGGAATCACCATAGGGCAAGAAAACGCCAGTCCTAATAGACTGAGGGGAAAATTCTATCAAATTTTAAAAGAACAATTAGTGCCCATACTTCACAGATTATTGTCAAAAATTGAGAAAGAAAACTTCCTGCCAGAATCTTTTGCTCTAATAAATATAATCCTAATAGCTAAACCAAAGAAAGTTGAAACACAAAAGGAAAACTATGGGTGAATATACATATACCTAATAGCCACTCCCCAATAAATTAATGCTCAAAGGATATAAACAAACAGTTCTTAAAAGAAAAATTGCAAAGTGTTCACGACTACATGAAAGAATGCTCCAAATCCCTAATATTAAGAGAAATGCAGCCACACATCCTGTGAATTGGCAAAGATGAGAGAAAATGGCAATAGTCAATGTTGGATGGGTTGTGGGTTGATAGGTACACTAATACCTTGTTGAAGGAGCTGTGAAGTAGTACAATAATTTTGGAAAACAATTTGGAATTCCTGCTCTCTGGAATGGGCAGAGGGAGAAGAGAACCTGGGAGAAAATATGGTAATGTATAAACAAAATCAATCAATAAAAACCTATCTTTAAAAAGGAAAAAGAGAAAGGAAGAAGGGAAAGGAAAAGGAAGGAGATGGTGATGTGAGGATCAGAGTATGAAGCTAAACACAAAAAGAGTCAGGGACAGAAGGCAATGAGACATGGGAGGTAAGAACAGGAATTATTTATAGAAGACAGAATACAGAAAGTTGACAGGGGCTGAGTCAGCTGAGAACTAAGTGATTGGCTCTGCTACTAGTGGAAGTTAATGGGAAGAGAGCTAAATCTTTCTGCTTTGTGAAGAGCTGTCTGGGCTATTGCTCTCTATTACCGTTTTTTCTTCTCCCGTTTTACTATTTTGCTTGGCAAAATCATCAGCTACCATGAATTCAATTATCAACTCAATACAAATGATTCTCAGTCCTATTTATCTAACTCTAACCCTTCTATTAAACTTCAGACTCATCTATTCAACTGCCAATGGACATCTAGTATAGTATTTCCTAAAGACATCTAAAACTCGACATGTCTTCTCTTATTTATTAATTAATTATCTTCTTTCCTTCCCACTGCTCTTCCTAACTTCTTCATCATTGTTGAGGATATTGTTATCCCTCCAGTCAAACAGCTTTGCAACCAAAGTTTCTTCTTTGACTCCTCACTCTCTTTGTGCTAACATTCAATCTCTTGTGAAGTTGAGTTGATTCTACCTTTCCAACACATCTTGAATACGTCCTTTTCCATCTCTTACCCTGCCACTATCTTGGTGCAGGTCCTCATCATCTCATAGCTGAACAAGTGCTATAATCTTGTTACCTGTTGTTCTCTTGCCTTAAGTTTCTAACTCAGCTACCAAAGTGATATTTCTAAAGCAGAGATCTGATATGTCATGCACATTAGTTTCCCTTTACCTACAGGATCAAAGATAAAATCCTCTTGCTTTTAAAGCCTTCTACAACCTGGTTCCCTCCTACTTTTCTAATCTTCCTACAAATTTCCTTCCTTTATTCTCCCTCCAATCTAGTGATGCTAGTTTTCTTGTTCCTCTCACAAAATACTATCTCCTGATTCTGTGCATTTTCATTGGATTTACTACATGCCTGAAATTTTCTCTCTTTTTTTCTACCTCCTGGTTTCTTTGGTTTTCTTCAAGTTTTAGTCAATAGGGAAAAGGATTATTTTTTGCCTTCATGTGCATTCTAAGGACTTAACATAGTGCCCAGCCTACACAAAAACCTTCATAAATGTGTCTTAATGACTTGAACTGACCATCTATATAACCTGAGAGAGGGGGAAAACTCTTCCAGGTTGCCTTGTGATCCTCTGCTGCCTTTTGTTTGAAAGGGAGAAGTAGAAGGGACAGGACAAGCTTTGAATTGCTTTGCTATGAAAAAGAGGTTTAGTTTTGATGAAAGCTGGTTGAACAAAACACAATCTCATGTCATTTGAAGAGCTCGTTAGGGAAAGGGTGCTATGTGTTGCTTGAGGGGAAGAAACTCTTCACAGTCCTAGAGCAGATCTGAGTATCTTGTCAGTTTTCCAGATTAAGGGAACTGCTTGTCACCAGAGGAAAGTAATGCTTGCTTAGCACTCTGCCAAAGGTGTCTGTGTGCTAAAAGACTTTATCATTGATTCAGCATCCTGAGAGTGACAGAGAAGTGAGTTTATCCAGTAGGACTGCTGTGAGGACCAAATGAAAATCAGATAGCAGAAAAGGAGTTTTGCCATTGAGTGCATAATGCTAATTGTTCTCAAAAGGAACTCAAGGCTCCAGAGCCAAGATGATGGAGTGCAGGCAGCTGAACTTTCCCAACATTCCTCTATAAACAACTTTAAAATAACTCCTCAACTCAAATTTTGGAGTAGTTGAATGGCCAAAAAAAGGTCAGAGACTTTTCCTGCCTAATACAATTTAGTAGGTTGATAGGAGAGTCTGTAATAACAGAGCTGGGGCTGGACCAGAGTGAATACAATACAACATGTAGTGCAAAAGGGTGCATATTAGCCCTGCAAAGCCTAACTGCAGAGTTTCTGACAGTTGAAAAGGGTTTAGAATCCTGAGGTTAGTCAGTTGACCCTGGGGACTCGAGAGTAGAAGGGTCAACTGAGCTCTATTCTTTGGACTGAAACCTGGCCTATATTCTGCAGCTTTTCTCTTAAATTTTGTTAGCTTAACTATTTCCTTTGGATCTCCCTAACCTCCCTATTCCCAATCATCATTTTCCCTTTCCTGAATTCCTGTGAATTTTGAAAGGAGGGTGGATTTGTGTGTTAGCTTTCAAACTTAGTAGATTTAGTTTCCCCGTAGTCAAATAGGGCTTACCCTTGTTACAAATTATCTCTTAAATTATTGTATCCTACTTTTCTAACCCTATGGGTCTGAGTTAAGGCAGGTCCTTCTCAGGCTCACATTCCTGTCTCCCTCCCCCACCTGAGGCTTTCTCTAGGCAGCTGTTAGAGTTACCTTGTATCCCTCTATCCCTTCCAATTAACCCTAAAACTCAATAAACCCTGTTTGTCACTTAATCAAACCTTTGGCTAATTCATTAGTTGATTGATAAGAGAGGGAGAAGGGGAGAAAGGAATAATATTGTCTCTGGGTTCTTGAAGGGAATTGGAGGTGTCCATTTTGAAGGAAGTGTAATCTCAATACTTCCTCTGAACTCTTCCTTTGTGAACCTGAGAAACCTACTAGGAAGCCCTCTAGTCAGTTTAAAGCCATTCTTGGCTGGCCCTGACCTTTGTCTGTAGAAGTGCCCTTCCTACTTGAAGGGCTCAGTCTGTTTCCCTTTAGTGTCTCTGTCTCAAAACCTGAGTCCCTAGTCTGTGTCTCCCTGCTGCAGCTGCCTGCCTAGAATACCTCAACCTCTCCCTTGCAATTTTTTATACCTCCGTGTTTATATTCCCTAAACTCAGTCATTCACTTACTTCTCCTACCACCTCAATCTACCACCTTCACCATTGTACCATCGTTATCTACTTACTGCCTTAGGGATTCACAAACCCCTATCCACACTACCTTATCCCTATCCACACTACCTTTAGTCCCTTACCTGCCTTATCCCCTATTACAACCTTACCTCTGCCTTAATTTCTCTATTACCTCTAGCCTATTCCCTCATTACAACCACTTTATCACCTTACTAAGCTTAATTCCCTTTATAACAAGCACCAACTTGGAGGCAGGCGAGACAGCAGGAGCAAGAACAATAGTTTTGCGAGCTCTTGGCCCAGAGATAGAAAGGGGCTTGGACAACTGGTCAGAAAGAGTTTATAGGGGACCCTTTATAGCACCGGGTGCAATTGGCACTGAGAAGTAACTCTTCTGGATCACAGTTCTGAGGTAGAGAGGAGAGCATCTGGTTAGTCACAAGAAGGCAAGGATTCCAGTCACAGTTCCAACGCAGAGGGGAGCACTAACACTTATAACTGCAGGGCAGAGTGCAGACCAGGAGAGCAATGACCACATCTCTCCGCAGATCATACCAACTTGGAAGCACCAAAAGTTTGTAGAACTCCAGAATTAGCTCTGAGCATCACAAAAAGCCTAAAGCTTGGTACAGTGTCTCCCCAACCCCAAGTGAGCAGAGTCTAATGATAACATAGTTTTTAAACTTTGGTGAAGAAATACTCTGGTAGGCCTAGAGATGGGAGGTCCTGGGTTCAAATCTAGTCTCAGACACTTCCTAGCTGTATGATCCTGAGCAAGTCACTTAACCTCCATTGCCTTACCATTTCCACCCCTTGAAACTAATACAAAGTATTGATTTTAAGTGGGAGGTAATGGTTTAAAAAAAGAAAAAGAGAAAGAAATGCTCTGGGGAAATGATCAAAGCACAACAACAAAGAACTTGACCACGAAAATTCACCTTAGTCACAAGGAAGATCAAAACACAAACTCAGAAGAAGACAGTAAAAGGATAATTGAATTGAAGCCCAGTAAGTATTCCTGGAAGAGTTAAAGAAAGAGATAAGAATGTTAGAGGAAAAATTGGGCAAAGAAATGAGAGTGATGCAGAAAATTATGGAAATGGAATTAATAGTTTAATAAAAGAAGCCAAAAAATACAAAATAAAAAATATTTAAAAAAGAATTCACCTAATAATGAAAGAGGCACAAAAATTTGCTCTCATCGATTATCAGTTGATATCAATTAGCCAGTTAGACTTAATTTCTTTGTAAAACCAGGTTTTTGTTAAGGTGATCTAGTAAGAATAATGTTTACACTAAGGGGGGATAAGAAGGTCTGGGGGAGAGGGAATGAACATGAAATATGTAACTAGGGGAAAATATTCAAAATAGAAATTTTTAAAATATAAATAAATTTAAAAAGAATAATTTTTACAAATATCTCCCCAAACTGAGGATACACTTCCACAAATATGTAGAGTACAGGGAAAAGTTGGCTCAAGTTTAGACTACATGTGGCAAGGGAAATGACTCAAAGCTTCTAGAAGTTCTTTTCTTCCCTTCATGGGGTCCCTCATGTGCTTAATACAATACCTAACATATAGTAGTCACTTAACAAATGTTTATTGACTGACTAATTGACTTCATGAAGTTCTCCTGAGGCATAGTTTAGCTTCCTGCTGGGTCCCTTGTAGTCCTGAAACTGCCTTTCATTAGTGTGGCTAATTTGTCTTTGGTTTCTAGAATAGACACTCCTGGCAGTCACTGCTTCTTCTGAGACTGCTGGGATACCTAGCAGAAGTCCCAATCTTCCAACCCTCCAAAATTCAAAGGTCATCCTCTAGTCAATGAAGGGAAGTGGAGAGAAAGGCTCTACTCATTTCCCCCACCTTTTCCAAGTGATTCCATCTCAGGGACTTGGCCAGAATTGCCCTTTCCTCTAAGAAACCAAATTCTAGAATAACTGATTTCAAACCATTGGTCAATTAGCACCTATCTAGTACTTGCTCTGTATCAAGCACTATGCTAAGTGCTGGGAATACAAATACAAAGAAAGAAAGTCCCTGTCACAGAAAAGGGGATGAGAAGTTGAGGCCAGGGAAGATACTCGCCTTATGCAAGAACCATAGAAGTTCTAAAGTAGTTCAGCCCGGTGAGAAATGAGATGTTTTGAGCCTTTCTTAAATGGAGGTTTTTTGTTTTTTTGTTTTTTTTTTTAAACCCTTAACTTCAGTGTATTGTCTCATAGGTGGAAGAGTGGTAAGGGTGGGCAATGGGGGTCAAGTGACTTGCCCAGGGTCACACACCTGGGAAGTGGTTGAGGCCGGATTTGAACCTAGGACCTCCTGTCTCTAGGCCTGACTCTCAATCCACTGAGCTACCCAGCTGCCCCTAAATGGAGGTTTTGAAGGTAAGGACTCACCTGCCCCACAAATCAGAGGGACAGAAGGTAGTGATGAGAGAGAGTTCCAAGGCTGATGAGATTTTGTGGGATGATTTCCCAATAATGAGCTTGAGACTGATCTCAGACTGGCTTGATATTTTATAGGAATCACACCACTGGATGCAGATGTGATGGGACATAACATTAGTTTAATGCAACGACTGTTCGTTATTTCAAATGGGATGGGGTGATTGATCAATTGACTGAATCCCTCTATCCCAGGGGTCGGCAATGTATGGCTCTTTTGAGGGCCAAATATGGTTCTTTCTGCAGGGGCCATAAAGTCAATTTTTTTCAGGTGCTGTTACAGGAGCGCACACTGTGAGCACTGTGCAGCTCTCATGAAATTACATTTTAAAAAATGTGGCGTTTATGGCTCTCAGGGCCAAAAAGGTTGCCGACCCCTGCTCTATCCCTTCATATTGTAAGATAATATAAGTAATGGGGTCACCAGGGATATTAAAAATCAACTATGGGGTTTGTGGGAACACTCTCTGGGATGTAAGAGAGACTAAAACTGATCACTGAAGTCTTGTACAGCTACACCACTCCCAACTGGAAAAATAACAGCCAACTGTCACTCTGGCCAGAGGCCTTGAATTAACTGACAAGGTAACAAGGTGAAACTGGGTTTTAATTAGAAACAACTAAAAGGAGGGATAGGAATGACTACTCTAAAATCTTAACACCTAATAACAAAACCCAAAGGGACAAGGAAGGACTTATTCACTACACTAATTTAAGCTATCTAACTAACAGGGTCCAAGGAGCTATACTGGAGTCTCTGGGTTTCTGCCTCACACCTGGAACCTGCCAGGCTTGAGTGCAGCTAGGGGCTTTTGTGGCTTTGGGATTTCTCACTGCAATCCACTGATGATGTCTGGATGCCAGGAGCTACAGTTGTCTCAGGAACTAAGCAGTAAGGGTTTTGCTTGAAGCACTGTCCTCTTCTCTTGTTTTTTCCTTAAATGCCACACCACACAGGATCCAGGGGAAAACAGGATGCAAGGTGTCCTTTGCTCTGAGTTCTCCCAGGCTGGCAACAGTTTTTGCCTACCACTAATGGAGTCCACACACAGAACACAGATAGACTTCTTCCTCCTTCATTCCAACCTGGAATTCCCAGCTCCAGCTCCTTCCTGCTAGGTACTTCCTAATCAATATATAATCAATACCTAATAACTAGCTAATATAATCTTACTCATAACAGTTCCCCCCTTTGCACAAAGCCAAAATTACCAAAATTTTGGCATTTGTGCACTACAAACTAAACTAAAATTCTAACCCAAAATAACAAACAACCTACACTAACTCTATTCTATCTAATACTATCCTACTCTACCCTACACTAGGGATTTCAACAAGGATAGGTAAAAAGATAAATACATTGAACAGTTACATAGTTCAAAGCATAAAACAACAAGTAACAATGCAAAAATTCCCAACAAAAATCAACAGCAAATATGAAATATCAACACAAAAGTCAAAACAAACATCAAACATAACTCCTATTCTAATACAGAAATATCCTACCAACTAATAAATGCAAACCATTTTGGAAAAACATTTTAACACAACGTTGCATAAGTCTTTACATCAAAATTAAAACAAAACAGTAAACTCCCTTATGCAAATTACATTTGAATGTTTGCAACTCAATTACATCAAAGTATTCACAGAATTTACATTTATACACATATATACACATTCAATATATACATAATATATACATGCATGATATACACATATACATGTATGTACACATAATATACATATCGAATATACATATGTACACCCTTTACATATATACAATACTTACGCTATAATACAATTTACAATATATACATACTATTTACACAACTATTTACATTACTTGTATGTTATATGTTCTTCATGTAATGCAATTTTGTTATGTCAGTTATATCTGCACTGTAATGTACATTAGTACCTTATCTTATCCTCTAACCTAATCTAATACTATATCTATTCTACTAAACTATTCTAAACTAACCCTAATGTATTAGTGTATTAGTCTAGCTACATCTATCTAAATAACTAGCTAATCTTTGTTAGTAACTATCTCTTGTTAGTACTTACTTATCCTATAGCTAATTCTAATTTTGTTAGTATTATACATTGTCTCATTCCATAAGGAACACAATGTATCCTAACATGTTTGTGTTGTATGTATCTGATTTGTTATGTTGTTTCTTTGCTATATTGTGTTGCAACATGTTACTGATGGATGTATGATACCTACCCAAACTCCAGATCTCCTGTAGATCTCCTTCAGATCTCCTTTCTTCTCACGATGTTCCATTCCTCTAGGAAATCCTCTCTTCTTCTCTCTGGTTTTCCTCTTCTTCTTTTCTCCATCGAAGGTCTTGATAATTTTATGTGCAATGTTGGATGCATATGAGTATGTAATGATACTATATACATTACCCAAAATACTTCCAAATCATTTAATCCAAATTGTCCATGATTAATCCTCTCCTTTAAGAAAATCCTCAAAAATGAAGTTTTATCAGTTCAATTCATAAGTCCATCAGTCTTAATACAAAGTCTATAAATCCTGAATCCTGAATCCTCTTCATCCATATCCTCTTCCATCCGAATGTCCTCTTCCACTGGAATGGTCCTCTCCTTACTGAACTTTCTGACTGCAGACTCTAAGTGACTGAAGATCTCAAATTACACAATCTCTTCTTCTTCTTCTTTTTCTTCTTCATCATTATTAACAATTTCTACAGTTTCATTATCTATTCCATGTGCTAATTTAATGTGAGAACAATGATACCACGAATCTCTACCTAAAACTTTTACAGAAGATGGTGAAACTAATACAATTGTATAAGGACCTACCCAATTTTGTTCTGTTGCCAACGTTTTGGCAAAATTTTTCACATAGACCATATCACCTGGTTGAAAATTATGAAGAGAATAATCCAATGGACCAGATTGAATTAATACTCCCATATCTTGTAATTCTCTTAGCCTCTGCTTTAAAGCACTTAAATATGAAGCAATTTGACAATCACCTCCTAAGAGTGATGCATAAACAGCCTTACAAGTTTTTGCCTACAGTGGAGCATGTCCAAAGAGCATCTCATACGATAATATATGTAGATCCGCTCTTGGTCTCGTACGTAGGTAAAACAAAGCTATGGGAAGAATCTCTGGCCATTTGAGATGAGTTTCAGCACAGAGTTTCCCAACCATAGTCTTGAGTTCCCTATTCATACGCTCCACCTGACCTGAACTTTGCGGATGGTATGGAACATATTTAGGTGTTATTCCTAGATTCTCATAGACTCTTCTAAGGATATCCTGAGTGAAATGAGATCCCTTATCTGAATCTATGGTTAAAGGTACACCAAATCTAGGCACAATTTCTTTCAGTAACACTTTCACCACAAAACTAGCTGTATTTGTATTTGATGGAAAAGCTTCAGGCCATTTAGTTAGTCTATCGACTATCACAAGACAATACTTGTATCTTCCAGCTTTAGGCATACAGATATAATCAATCTGTAAACTCTCAAATGGACAATATGTTAAAGGTCTACCACCCAAACCTTTCTTTCTGAATGCACTTTGATTGAAGTTTTGGCAGACTGGACAGCTATTACAGACCTTATTTGCAACAGTACTTATTCCAGGAGCAACCCATTGTCTCCTGATGGAATCCACAACAGCTTGTGTACCAAAATGACCTTTTGTGTGGATGGCTTGACACAAATAGGTATACAAATCTTTTTGTAACAATGGTCTTCCTGTATCAGTAATCCATATCCCATGTTCTTTCCCAGCTCCAAATTTATCCTTCCGTTTCTCAATATCTGAGTCTACATAAGCTTTCTCTAGATCATCAGAATCAATAGATGTTAAATTCATCACATAGATTGGAGCATTCTGAGCTGCATACTTCGCAGTGATATCAGCTCTATGATTTCCTTTAGAGACTGAATCTCTACCACGAGTATGACTCCTACGATGAATTACTGCCAGCTGTTTTGGCTTCTGGATTGCTTCCAACAACTCAGTTATTATTCCTGCATGAGCTATTGGTTTTCCCGATGCAGTAATAAAACCTTATTGTTTCCAGATCGTTCCTGTTGCATGACAAACAGAAAATGCATATCGAGAGTCTGTGTAAATATTCACATGTTTACCTTCAGCTAGAAGACATGCTTGCTTCAATGCCACCAATTCAGCACCTTGAGCACTAAGATTATTAGGTAATGAGCCATACCACAGTGTCTCAAATTCTGTGACAACTGCAGCACCAGTACATCTAATTCCATTACATAAATATGATGATCCATCTGTGAATAACACCCAGTCTGGATTTTCGAGTGGAGTATCTTTTAAATCCATCCTAGGCATATCCACAAGATCTACTACCTCAACACATTCATGCAATGGCTCACCGTTCTTTGGTAAATCAGGAAGAAGAGTAGCTGGATTAAGTATGCTACATCTCTTCAACTTGATGTTCTCACTACCTAAGAGAATAATTTCATACTTAGCAATTTGTTGGTCAGAATATGCTTGAGTACGAAACTTCCTCATTAGTGCTTCTATCTGATGTGAACAATAGACAGTCAAAGGACATCCCAAAACTAGATCAGCTGACTTCTGGACTAACACAGCTGCTGTAGCTACCCCCCTTAGACAGGGTACTGTCCCCGCAGCTATTGGATCTAATTGACAGCTGTAATACCCAACTGGATGATAACTTTGTCCAAGAGTCTGTGTCAACACACCAGAAGCTATACCCTTCGTTTCATTGACAAACAGCTGAAAAGGTTTCTCATAGTCTGGGATTCCTAACGCAGGTGCAGATAGAATGGCTTCTTTCAGCTTATCTAAGGCTAATCGATGTTCAGGCTTTAGTTTCAGAGGTTCTGGTTCTGTATTCCTGGTCAGATCTGTTAAACACTTAGTTATTCCACTATATCCAGGAATCCATTGTCTACAGAAACCAGTAGTTCCAAGAATAGCTCTAAGTTGTTTTTTAGTTTTCGGTGCACTCAATTTTTGTATGTCAGCTATTCCCTTTTGTGTAATACTTCTGGAACCATCTGATAACACGAATCCGAGATATTGCACCCTGGGTAAAACAAACTGTAATTTCGCTTTTGAGATTTTATGTCCTCGTTTATATAATTCAATCAAAAGAATCTTGCTGTCCCTAAGACACACCTTTGCATTTGGGGATGCCAGAAGAATATCATCCACAAAATGCACCAATTTGCTCTCTTTAAATTTAATAGTTTGCAGATCTCGATTTAGAATTTGTGAAAATTGAGATGGTGACTCAGTATACCCTTGTGGGAGACGAGTCCAGGTCCAATGTATCTTTTCCCATGTAAAAGCAAAGATCTTTTGAGAATCCTCGTGAATTGGTATTGAGAAAAACGCAGAACATAAATCTACCACAGTGAAATATCTAGCCTGACTTGGAATGGAAGAAATTATAGCAGCTGGACTTGGGACAACTGGATGTGTCTTGATGACATAATCATTTACCGCTCTTAGATCTTGAATAAATCGGTAAACAGGTCGGCCATTTTCATCCGGTTTTGGCTTCTTTATAGGCAAAATCGGTGTATTGTACTCAGAAAAACATGGTATTATTATCCCTTGTTGGATTAGAGACTCAATAATAGGACAAATACCCTCTATCGCCTCCTTAGACAAGGGATACTGAGGCACACAAGGAACTGGTCCTTCCTTTGTCCTCACCCTGACCGGAATAGCTGATTTTAGCAACCCAACATCTGTAGATGATTTTGACCACAAATCCTTAGGTATATTCTCAGGTATTGGATAGATAGTACCTAAATCATCCTCTGTACTGCTAGAATCTAAGAAAAGCAATGGAAAAGCCTTCAAAGATTCCTCTGGGAGATGCAAAGAAATATCACCAGATTCAGTACATTGGATAGTAGCTCTTAATTTACACAATAGATCGCTTCCCAAAAGATTCATAGGACACTCTGGAACACACAAAAATGCATGTTCCACCGAAAGTGGTCCTAGGGTCACCATTTTTGGTTGCAATTTAGCTACTTTCTGAGTAACTCCTGTTGCACCGACCACATCCATTGTTCCAACAGCTCTACAATCTGCAGGAAAGCTTTGCAAAACTGATTTACTCGCGCCGGTATCCACAAGAAGGTCATAAATCTGATCTCCAATAGTTATAGACACATATGGTTCAGTACTATTGGGAGGTTGGAAAGTTTCCAACACCGGAGCTAAAACAGTAACATCAGAACAAAGCTCAGCCATTTCCTGTCCATCCAAGTTAACATCAAGAATTACAGAATTTTCCCAGGATTTTAAATCATTGGTCCTTTTCACCTCTATTCTGGTATCATTGTTCTTATTCACAATCAAATTATCCTTAATCAAATTACAATTTCTATTATTTTTCTTAATTCCACTCTTACTAGAACTTCTAACACCATTTACAACATTATTTCTCTTTTTCTCACAATTATTTACAACATTAATCAAATTATTATCAACACTAGTTAAATTACTACTACCAGTAGGTAAATTACCATTAATATTGGTTAAAGTACTATTTACACCATTACTAGTAGTTAATTCAGATAATTTAACATTAACACCACTTAAATTATCATTAATTCTCATGAAATTATCATTCACATTGATTAAACTATTATTGATTCCATTTAAATTAACACTGATCAACCCATTACCATTATTAATT
Source organism: Gracilinanus agilis (assembly GCF_016433145.1). Lineage (NCBI taxonomy): Eukaryota > Metazoa > Chordata > Mammalia > Didelphimorphia > Didelphidae > Gracilinanus > Gracilinanus agilis. The sequence goes on from NC_058134.1 coordinate 122,498,321, forward strand.
AAATTCTTATTATCATGAATCAAATTAATATTAATACCAAGTGCACCATTTCCATTATTCACAAATACATTATCATCATCTTTAACACATACAATTTCATCAACATTTACTTTAGTTCCATTTCCTTGATCAATCACTTCTGAACTTCAGGCACACCTTCATAATGAAGTTGTCCCTCCATTCATGTTATCATTAGTAATATTCCCTTGAACAACGTGACTATACTTTGGCCTGGCTCCTGCACGAAGGTAATCCTGTGTTGTTGCCAAATTAGGAGCTTGTACACCTTGACAACATGCATTCTGACATTGGAATACATTTTGTTGTCCATTTCCCTGACTAAAACCATTATTCCAATTATTTCCCTTGTAACCATAATTATTATTATACCGATTATTTCCATTGTTATTATTGTATCTCTGCCCATATGATCTCTTTCTGTATCTGCAGTCCCTTGCAAAATGCCCAATACGTCCACAAACATAACAAAATTGCTGCCTCTGGTTCCTATTGTTTGAATTGCTATTGGTCTTATAATTATTATTATTGTTTCTCTTTTCTGCTGCCCGTAACGCTGCCTTGATTTCACTTATTTCTTTCTGGTCAGCTCGAAAATTTGCCTCGCTTAATTGTTTCCTAAGATTTTCAATAATTGCATCCTTGTCATCACTACTCCTGTCCTTCTCTTGGGCAAAAACGTATATTGCTTTTTGTTTTAGTTCGTCTAAGCTCAACAATTCCCAATCAGGGTAATTGTCCATAAAAAATTTCTTTACCTGGGGAACCGAATTTCTGACAAACATTCTTTTAACATGATCTACAGTGGTATTTTCTAAAATATTCATGTTCAAATACATTTCTGCTACCTCTATGATTCTGTCCAAAAAAGTTGCAGGGGTCTCTACTGCTGTCTGCCTGATTTTTTCGAATTTGTTCCATGAATTTGGATGCTTAGCATGCTTCTCTAGAACCTGAATCAGAGATTTACGTGCTTGTTTTAACATTCTGTAGGTAGGAACTGAATTCAGGTCCAGTTCCTCCCAATCTACAGGCCATGGTGTCATTCCCTCCGTGTTTCATGTCTCCTCTACAAACTTTGTTCTGTCATTACGTGATAAGATCTCCCCTAACACGTACCAGCAATCTTCAAAGTCTAGATCGTGTTGTTTTACAAAAGCTTTGAAGATCTTCACAAATTTCCCAGAGTCATCGTGGAAATTTGGGATCTTACGTTTTAGATTATCTACATCTTCAGATCTGAATTGAGTATGTTGTTTCACATGGAATACACCATCTTCGCAAACGATGGGAAGATCACGAAGGGGGGAAAAGATTAATGGGGGTTTCAGCCTTATTTTGAGCCTGTTGTTGTAGCTCAGCCTTTGTTGGAATACCTTTGTCAGAAATGCCCATGTTCATATATTCATTGCCAGTGTGAGATGTACCAAGTGATTGACCAGAGAACGAACCATTTTGCATACATAACTCTAAATTATCTAACTTAATTTGCAATAGTCTTAACATTTTTTTTGGTTTCAGAATCCCTGAAACACCAAGTCACAATGATTTTAACAAAATACCCAATATGAAACAATATCCACCTTAGTTTGTATACAACATAACCAGTCAGAATCAGAACTGGCATGTGACACAATAAATCCAGTATGTTGATTGTCAAAATCGGTTGTGCCAATTCCAAGTCCATTATCCCTCTAAAATACCTGGGTATAACTCTAAACCACAGGTAGGGAATAGTCCAAACACCTTTCCACAACATCACAAATACATAATCTGTCCAATCTTCAATCACCATTGTACCCATCATTCCCCAAACAGACCAACTAACAACAAAATTTATTGTATTATTAGCCACTATTCTGACTAATAATAATTACTAACACAATTAATTAAATACAAGTACAATTAAACACAGCAACAGAACACAGAACCATCAAAATAAAAAAGAAATGAAGAAAATCCCTCTTTCTGGGGCAACACCAAGCTTGATAGTATTTTCCCCTACCCACAGAGATTTATGAATGACCTGGGGTGGGGGCTGAGAAGCTCTGAGTAGCTCACCACTGGTTGAGAACTCTCAGCTCTCACCCAATGGCTGAGCTCCCTCTTGGAATGTTCAAGCCCCTCTTACTTCCTTTATGAATCTAGCTGGCCAACTGTTCACTTCCTGTCTGTCTCTCTATCCACCCATCTGGGTAGTGCCAAACTGTAAGATAATATAAGTAATGGGGTCACCAGGGATATTAAAAATCAACTGGTCCTGCCGGCTCTGGAGCTTCTTAGATGTGAGTTAGCAGGCTTTTCAATTACAAATCACCAATCTGGCTGGCTCTTATCCTGGTTCACTTAAAAAAAACTAGGGACTTCAGAATTCGAGTAAGTTTAGGTATTCAGTTACCCACTATGCCAACAGATCTAGGCAAGGGGCAGCATCAAAACAGTTGGACATTTAATTGATTCAGAAATTAGTAATAAAGCAATAAGAAAAATCCCAGCCCAATTTATACAGTACCTTCTCTTTCCAGAGTAATTAGGGACTTGAGTTTCTCCAGAATTCACGGCTTCAATAAAGAAGGCCCAGCCTAGTTCCTCTGTGGCAGATGGGAAAAAAACTACTTACTCTTATTGTCTCCACTTCTCCTCTCATTCGCTTTTCAACCCTTTGCAATCTGGTCTCTGACCTTCAAAATTAATGATAATCTCTTATTCACCAAGTCCAGGAGTTTTTTTTCCTTCTAGACTTCTCTGAATTTGACCCTATTTTCCTTCTAGACTTCTCCTTTGCCATACATTCTTATCTCTGTGCTTTTGCGACATCTTCTCATTCCCCAATGTTGGATCATCAACTATGTTCTGCCTCTACTCCCAACTCTGAGTGAAGACTAAGGTTCAGACCTGATTTTCCCTTTCTTCTTGGACTCTCAGTGGTTGGCCCCATTTGTTCTTCTAGATTCCATTAATGTCACTAAACAGATTAGCCTCAAATCTATATCCTACTCTCTTTCCTGAGCCCTAAAACCACGCCTCATAGACATTTCACACTTGCCATACAGAATTCATCATCACTATCTACGCTTCTTCCTATCTTCCCCATTTCGGCCAAACTCTCTGCCATCCTTCTAGTCATGAAGATTCTCAACTTCAGAATTAATCCTGATCTCTACTTTCTTTCATCTTTCAAATCCAATCAGTCACCAAGTCTGGTGAATTCTATCTCCACAACATCTCTGGCTTCTCTCCCCTTTTTTTCAACTCATGTAAACACCATTCTGGTTCATGCACCCATCATCTCTTTCCAAAGCTATTCTGACAGCCGTCTAATTCTTCTTCTTAATCAATCATCTCTCTTCTCCAATTCGTCCTCCACAATTACCAAGGTAATATTCCTAGGGTACAGGTCTCACCATATCACTTCCTCCCACCCTTCTGAATAAATTCTAGTTGTTTCTTCTTGACTCTAAGATCAAATACAAATTCTTCCAGAACTAAAAAGTAAGTACCACTTGAATTCAACTTACTTTTCCAGGCTATTGTATAGCCCTTCCTACATTCAATATTCCAGCTTTCATCTTCTGCCTTTGTATCACAACAACTCTGAGGTAGATACTGCAGATATTTTCATTTTACAGATAAGAAAATTTAGAGTCAAATAGGTTAATTGACTTGTCCACGACCATAGAGCAAAATGTCTGTGACCCTCTATCCAACATTTTACATGTAAAGCCGGGATTAAGACTTAGGTTGTGTGAGTCCAAATATAGTATTGTTTCTACTGTATCATACTGCTTTCCTTTGTATAATTTAGCTTCATTACTGCATTTAAAACAGTTTTTGAAATTCATAATTAGATACTTTTGGAAACACATATTCACTACATTTTCATTTTGTAACTATAGCAAGTATTCTCTCTCTCTCTCTCTCTCTCTCTCTCTCTCTCTCTCTCTCTCTCTCTCTCTCTCT